>NW_024962334.1:21295879-21322253 GCF_019238085.1 Lagopus leucura
AAAAAAAAAAAAAAAAAAAAAAAAAAAAAAAAAAAAAAAAAGTTTGGCAGGTATGTGGAAAGATGATTAAACAGAAGGTATTTTCTTCTGTTCCTGATCCAGAGAGACTGAAGGATATGGGTGGATCTCATCATGCACGATTCTCTTCTTCAGTGCAGATTTTCATATTTCTGGTGTTTTTTACTTCTGCATTCTGCAGTAGAGTCTGTGAACCTAAACCTGCTTTTTTTAATCACTTCCTTAAAATAAATTTCTTGGGATTACACGGGTACATCTGTGGAAAAAATGTAATTCATTTATTTTTATTTATAAAATCCTAAATGAATGAAGACCAGCCTTGCTGAGAAGCCACCTTCTTTTTGCCATCATTTTTCTGTGCCAAAGATCAGCAAGTAAACATTGTGTAACATACTTCAGTCTACGTAGGAGGTAACAGCATGACAGTGCAGCTGAGCTGTTCTCTCAGCAGCATGGATGTCAGCCAAATCAGAATCACCACACAACCACAGCTTGACTGTCACCATAGGTATGACAAAGAGCCCGAAGGCCTAACTTCAGTTTGTGCATTCTGCTGTTTTCACAATGCCTAAATTCCTCTGAGCATTTTACACTTTGTTATGCTTTCCCCAAATCTTGGGACTGTGAAGTTTAAACTGCAGGTTGGAGAGGTGTATACCTAAAGTAATTGCCACTGGTTTGGACTCTGATGTTTATTGCAGCAGCTCTCAATTGTGGCTGTAAGAAAAGAAACACACAATCTACCACTGACTTCTAACTTGACTGCTACTGTAAGAAAATAGTATAATTCACTCAAAAAATTGTCTTGAATTTCTATTTTATATATATATATATATGTATATTTACTAATTTGCTAGATATTAAACAAATGAACTGATGAAAGTTTGTGGTTAAATATTTATTAAAATGATAACATATTCTTCCCAGCCTCTTCCCTTCCTCCCCATTCCTTTCCCTCTTTTCCATACAGAGATATCATAAAAGATACTATTTTGGGGCTTGCAAGGAATGCACTAATGTACATCTCTCATTTTCATCTTCATCCAGCACTCAGCAGTCGTAGTATAATTCCCAACCTGTAAGAACAAATATTTTCTGCTTTACGCTCATGCATAAATCTGAAATTTACATGCCCATGTGCCACACACTTAGGTATAAATTATCACTAACCACTTTAAATTCAATTAAAATGCATTCTATTAACAAATGTGAGTTCAGACTGAACTAGTTAGGAAAAAAAAAAAAAAAGAGAGAGAGAGAGAGCACATAGGACCTTTTAAACTGCAAATTCTGCTATTCAGGCAGTGGGAAAACAATACAATTACATGCAAGGTCTTGTAGAGCCTTGCTTAATGCGTGATGAACACGCTGACCAAACACTCAGTCCTCGTACCTCTCTATCCCAGAAGTATCTGAAAGGAGCAGGACAGCTGTAGTCTTCCTGATTTTGGGCCATGGCAGAGAATGGGATGACAGATGTTGAGCTATTCTTTCAGTGCAGGCGGGAACTCCTCTCTGTCAAACAAAGAAGATTGACAGTCTCAGAGCCTGGTTTATTTGTATTAAAAAGCCAGCTGCTTCCTTAACAGTTGCAGGCAGTATCCCTAGCACTGAAGAAAGTGGATGAATATATTAGTAACTACTAACATGATGTTATCTGTTGAGTGATTCTGTGGAAACAGTAATTCAAAAAAAAAAAAAAAAAAAAAAAAGTGGCATAGACTCCACTCAGTGTCGGTTTCTCCCTTGTAATGACATTTGTCTTTACTCCTGCACATACCAGGCTTCTAAATTTGCGCTGGAATATGTCCCCAAGCATTTGTTGTGTGCTGTCTAATTAGCGTTCAACAGCTATCCTGTATGAAGTACTGACTGCCTTCCAAATAAAGAAACAGTTGCAGACTCTCTGCCTCAAGGACAAGTTTCTTCAACATTATCAAATTTCTAATTTGCCAATAAACGGAGTTTAACCATTTCAGAAGGTCTGTTTAGCTATTCATATTTAGCTCTTTTACCTACTTTTAATACAACACGATACGAGCTGGTATATAAAGGGTATTTCTTTACAGTGCCTTCAATTTTTCATTAGCCAAGAACGTCTCAGGGAAAAAAAAAAAAAAAAAAAAAAAAAAAAAAAAAAAAAAAAAAAAAAAACAGTTTACCCCATAAAATGTGAAAGTCAATTTTGAACAGCAGTATTTGAAAGATACAGAGTCAGCATACAGACAAATTACATTCCAATTACAAACATTTAGCAGTCATCAAGATTGCAGGTCCCTGTTAATTGGCGATTACTATACTTGAAGCTTACACCCCCCGATGTGAGCATGGGGAAGCATATGACTGTTAACCGTCAGCATACGCTTTGCTTGCGTAAAAAGGAGATTTGTGTCTGTTGACAGCCTTAAAACCTCTCCCAGCCCGCGGTCAGCACTACGCGGACACCTGAGGAGGGAGAGAGCGCCAGGAAGGCAGCTCGCACCGGAGCCCAGGGCTCTGCAGAAGCCGTGGGGCTGCCACAGGGCACATCCAGCAGCTCCCAGTCGCGGGGAGCGCCGCGTGTGCGTGGGGCGGGACGAGGCCCTCACCCCGCCCGCCCCGCCGCCCGCTGCAACCGCCCCCGAGGGCCGTCAACAACCGCCCTCTGCACGGCGGCAGAGCGGCTCGGCTCGGGCCGGCCCCCTGCGCGGCCGCCTGTGAGGGCGCCGCTCCCGCCGAGAGGGCGGAGAGGGGCGGGAGCGGGAGGAGAACGGGAGGCGGAGGGGCGGAGGGGCGGAGGAGGGCCGGAGGAGGGCCGGGCGGGGACGGCCGCGCTGCGGCGCGCGGCCTCGACCTTTTGTGCAGCGCCCTGCCCGGTTGTCAGCGCGGGGGGCGGAGGTGATTGAGAGGGAGGGTCGCGGCCGGGGTTTGGGAAGTGATGGCGTGTGAGTGTGCTCCGGGGGGCAGAGCGAGGAGTTGTGCCGATGTTTGCCCCGCGTGGAGGTGTTGCGAAGGGAATAGGTCTGTGCGTGGATGGGAGGCTGTGAGGCCGGGCAGGGGGCACAGGCAGGCTGCCTGACGCGGGTGGGATACCGGCAAGTGTCAGGGTCCTTGAAGAACTCTGTCCCACTGTGGAAAAGGCCTGCGCTTATTCCGTCGCGTTTTTCTTCTCCAAGATGGGCAACTCCAGTAAATTCAGACCGAGCCTTTGCTCTGTGTTTGAAGAACAGCATTCCACCAGCACAACAGTGAGCGGCCTGTCAGAGCAGCGGCACGTTCTACTGCCAGCCAAGTGAGGGTCACTGTGGCCTTTCATCCCATGGCTCCGGTGCAGGGCAGTGGTTGGACAATTAGCAAAACACACCTTGAGCAGTAGTGCTGGCCCCTCCTCATGCAGGCTGAAGTGCACTGAGTCTCGCGGATCTCAATGTCAGCTGGTGTGTTCAGTGTGAAGTCAACCACCAGATTGTTCCCAAGGGCCCCATTGCATCCTTGGTCCACCAGAGCTTTCTTCCCTTCCACTTCTGGACCAGTGTTGTTTTTTTCCACTTAGTCATGGTAGAAATGCTGGATTCAAAGGCCAACTGACATGGAGCTTCATACTAGATTGAACAGCACTGGTCTCCTCTCAGTTGCCAGGTGCAAGAAAGCATTGTATGTTTGAATGTTCCAGGAAACAGGGCAGGCTGAGTGATTTCTATCCAAGGAGAGAGAAACAGACCCACATCTCGCGGTTTTGTGGAGATCGATTCCTCTGAGACATCTTCTGAGCATCTCAGGCCAACATGACTTAAAACAAATGTAATGGACTCAGTCACAACATATTACATATTTTAACAAAAGAAATAATCTTCTGTGCTCTGCAGAGCTCCTGAAATTTCCTTCTAAGTCCCCATGGAGTTATTCTGCTCCTTCAGCTCATGTCTAAGGAGCGTAGAGATGTTTCTGTTCAGCAAGGACAAATTAGTGAAAAACACATCTACTGAAACTGTCAGCAGTGAGCAGGTTTTAGTTAGGGAGTATAACACACATAGGTAAACATCCCAGAAAGCTGCATGCAGAGTAGCAAACAGGATGGGAGCAAAGTTCTTTATCAATACCAGCTGTGTTCCCACTGAGGATAGCACTGGTGGAAGTGTGCCCATTCTCTGTGTAACAAGGAAAGGAGTAAAACCGAGAATATTGAACACCAGACTTCTATTTGAAAGGAACAATTTGTGGTCCACTGAACTCACTACACCATGGACCTGACATGGAAAATGTGTGTCCTTTGGTTAAAATGTGTCCAGGACTTGGCTGAATTAATGGTTTGCTCTCAAGCAGAGGTCTTCTGTGATGGGGAGAAAAACCTGCAACGGGGAGAGAGGTGCTGCCAGTCTTTCTCTTTGGTAGTACTGCGTTTACAATAGGGAGAACGTGCTCAGGTGGTCTGGAGCCCTGGGAATAGGGATAGGGTCCAACCAACACTGCACAAAGTGACAAAGACCACAAGGGACAAAGGGCTGCCAGAGCAAAGCGGGGCCTGCCAGGCTCAGCCACAGTAGCCAGGGCACCAGGAGGGACTTCAGGCAAAAGGCTGTGCTGCTCTGCTGTGCTGGTCTGTGGGTGTGGGGGGCTTCACACCTCTCATCCCATCCATTGGAAGCTTTGGAAATGGTTAGGAAATGGATATACACTGCTCAGCTTTGCAGAATCACCTTTGAAGACGATTACTGAAAGAGACAGAACTGCAGTAACAGTTTATTGCAATATAATGCAGCAAGAGACAAAAATAGAAGGGGCTCATTATTGTGGTTGATAAACATAGGCAAAGCACATGCCTGACCTTTCATTTGTACAATTAATTGTTCCAGCGGAAAGAAAATGAGTCTTAATTGTGTGCAGCTTCCTAGAGGATCAGCTGTGTGTGCCCCTCCACTCTCGGGGAAAAAGGCTGTGAAGTTTTCCTGAAGCTTTCTGCTTTCCACCAGGGCAGGAAAAGAAGAAAGGAGGTTCGTTGTGTTTCTCTCTCCCACCTCTGCCCTGCACCCCGCCTCCCACGAAGAAGAATATTGAGCTATAGTGCTATTTAAACAACCTCAACATTTTCTTCAGTCCCGTAAAACAGGCTCTTCCTCTTGCATTTTCAGTGCTATTTCGCGCCTATAATAAGGAAATATTGTATAATGCTCAATCGAAAGTCGTTTCAGAGTTCAAGAGTCAGTTAAAAGCAGCAACTTAAACCCGCTCCTAATTTGACTGTCAAATCACGTTGATAGCAGTGGGTGGTCACAGTTCGAAACGAGACTTCCCAGCCCCCTGTGTTGCTATCCAAATGATGTCCGTGGGTCTTCTCAGGGCTGGGTCACGGTGTGCTCGCAGTGCCGGTACCCAGCGCCGGGCTCGGGAACGACCCCGTGGTGGTGAGCGGGTATCGCTCCAGGACCGGCACCGTGGCCGCGGAACGAACCCAACGCCTCTCGCCCCAGTGCCCGGCGGCAGCCGGTTCCTTTGAAGGACCCCCCTTGAAGCCCTTTTGTCCCGTCCTGCCCGAGGACCGATGTCCTCCGCACCCATCCTGCCGGGGAGTCCCGGGGCTCAAACGCGATCGGGCCCTTCTCAGCTCGCCCATCAGATCCCGCCCACAGAGCGTGACCGTCCTAAACGGACCTCTTATCGATAGCGATTTTTAATCTCGATCTCACAAAGGAGCACATTCTCTGCTCCTTAATAGAGCACAACGCCCATTGACTTCTATCCCATTGACTTCAATGGGAGTTTCGCTCCATTAAGGACTGCAGAATTTGGCCTAAACTGACCGCAATAATTTTGCTGCCGGTAATAGACCTTCAAAGCCGTCTCTAATTAGCCGATGAGCAGGAATCGTTAAACATGCAGTACAATTCCTCCAGCTACGCCGAGGCTGCGGAGCAGTTGAACAGTCCCGTTCAGCCCCGGTGAAGCTCAGAATTCAGCTATCGCTGCGACTTCTGCGGGGACAGCCTGGGGACGGGGTGCTGGACGGGACATTCCTGGCTCCATAGCCGCTCTGCTAGCGTAGGAACAGGAGAAAACGAAGCGCTACGGCAGATTTGATCGCACACTGATTCTTTCCCTCCTTCGAAGATGCCTGAAAAAGAATCACTGTACGTGCTGCTGATTCTATTTATCAAAGACCAGCCTAATTAGTTTTGTTTATCCGTAACCCAGAGCGCTCCTAACGAGTTATGCAGAATCCCACAGTACATCCGAGCCGCAGTTTGGGCTGCGCTCAGCTCCACTGCGACCTGGCACCTTCTCGTCCAGCAGGAGCAAACTCCGTCCCCTTGAGCCAAGCTCGGTTGTAAGGGCACTTCCATTGCACGCCGTTCGTGGGCACAGCATCCTTCCCGAATCCCACAGCTGTACATCCAGCAGCGTGCAGAAATGCCTCGCCAAGACCTGATTTAATAGCCGAGTTCTTAAGCGCTTACCAACCTATATTTCCGCAGTGTGTCTGTAACCTGTTAATTTGAATTTGGAAAACAACATTTTCCTTTTGAAATAATATATTCAGCTATTCGTGCAAAGGCGAAATATGGCTATATATATATATACATATATAATTTTAAATAGCGTATTTTTAAAGGGCATTTCCGTATAATCTTCTCGAAAAACTGACCAGTAGAAGAGAAAACTCCGGAAATCATACGCTGCATACGCAGCATCCCAGTCGTCTGTTTGATAAAGAAATCTGCCTGTAAGTTTTGGTCAGTATTCTAGGCAAAATATGCTCAACAGATGATAGTGGAGATGCAGCCAGAAAACAACTCCAGCTATTTAAACTGCCAAATGAGACATAAAGCCGCATTGTAAAAATCATCTGGAAAACAGGTTTTCCTATTGAAGTCGCTATGTGTTAATTACTGTGATCTGGAAGAGCGCTGTATCTAAACGCCTGGAAGCCGACTTTCACCCCGCGTATGTAAATGAAGAAAGTGCTGAATCTAAGCCAGAGGGTTCATGTTCGGATTCATTTCCGTGCATGCCTAGACATTAATATGTGTTCATGTAGGGTTCGTACAGTACGAGGTGTTATTTCCTTATAAAGAAACACCAGGTCTCGCTTTCCATTCTCCTTACAAAATTATTCACATTATTTATGCTACATTGAGCGATCTAATTTCTTCGTGATAGTCAGCTAATTGCTCTGGCAGGTAATTAGAAGCGGTTTACAACGCAAAGGGCTTCTGCGGTGCCCCTCGGATTATTAAGTTGCTCTGTAAATTATACCATATTTGCCGAAGAGAGCGGGGGAGGAAGGAGCTAACGATCTTTTGAGAAGTTCTTCTCCTGCGATCGGAGCCGAAACGCGTCCCTGTCCCCCCTCCTCCCCACCCAAGACTTAAAAAAATAGAGGGAGGGGGCTTTGCCGGGGCGCGGAGTCGAATTATTCTAAAGCACGCGATCTGAAGCCCATTTTGTTCGTGCTCACTGGTCCAGAATAACTTGGCCATAATGGCCGGGAATGGGCCAGGTCTGCAGCAAGCTTCCTGCGCCGTGGCAGCATCCAGCGGGCATGTGGGAAAAGAATGGCTTAAATGGGGACATCTGTTCAGTGCTGCTCATCTCGCTCCTTCAGCCAGGTCAGGTGAAGGGAATAACCTGCTCGCCACCTTGTCCCCTTCCCGCTGCCCTCCTGCCACCCCTCCCCCCCCCAACCCGCCCCCAGCCCCGCTAATCAGCTGCCGGGTTGGGGGAGCGACGAGGGGCCACCTAATTGCTCTGCAAATAGCGACAGGGGAAGGTGGCGGGTACATTGTAAGAGGAGCAGTAAATATATCAATATTAGGGTCTCTCGAGTCAAATCGCGGGAGCTCCGAACGAGAGGAAGCTGCGATGCAGTCTCAGTGCGCGCTCGCCGCGGACAGACGTTGCTGCTCGCCCGCAGGTACGGCTCGCTCGGAGCAGCGGGGCTTCTCGCACTTCGCAAACGGCAGCAAGAAACGTAGTGTGGCTTTGATATATTATTATTTTTTTTTTCCAAATTGCCACTTTTTTTGTTGGTAGTTGGTAGAATATAGAAATCAATACATACATACGTTCGTAGAAATCATTCCTTCTCTCCTGTGTTATCTTCAGACTGATTTTTCTCAGACCGTGTATTTTCAAGTGTCCAAGCACACCCACACATACGCGTGCACACGCACACGGGAACGAGCATTTGTATGCACAATTATATACACCTTTACACGAGCAACAGCATTTCGGGGCGCGACCCTGCTTCAGTGGGAGCCCTTGCCCTGCACTCCGATCTCTCAGGCAGTCACTGTACATCGCCACCCGCCTGTACTGCTCCTACAATGATTTGAGCACATGTGTGGTTAAACCATCGGACACGGAGCGGGTCCCAGATTATTTGTAATTAAACACAATTCCCAAAGTAACATTTATCTTCCCGAAACTGCGATTGCAATTGTCAACCGTCTGGAGGAGACGCGGGGTAATCTGGAAGCATTACCTCCTCTCCTAACGGAGCAGAATGAAAAGAAATCAATACCACCGAAGAGAAGAATTTAGTAGTTTTTAACTGTAAGTGGCGCCTGGGAGAAAGTGATGGATAATAAGAAAAGCAGAATGCGCCTTAAACAAATCTATTGGGAGCAGGAGCGGGGCGCGGGGCTGCGCGCAGTGCCCGCGGGTGGCAGCGCCTGGTGCTCGCTGTCCCCTCCGCTGCTCCGGTACTGATGGGAGCTCCCGGGAAGCACCGGGAATTGGAGATAAAATATTGGGGGGGCGAACTGGCATGGGAGGAAAAAGGGAGAGGAAGGGGGAGACGCGGATGGAGGATGCCTCTTCCTCCCCAGGCACGCACACTTGTGCACGGAGCTTTCGGCTATCGAGTGACAGGAACATTGAGGGATTGTCGTGTGCTCCCCTCCCAAGCCCCCCACAAAGCGCTCCGTCTCTCCTTGCCCGCAGCCCATGGAGCAGCCAGGCCGCCCGGCGCTGGGGCAGGGGTTGCAGTACCTGAACACACTTTTGCAATGACGGATGAATTAACTTCGGAACCCCGCGCTGCAATGAACGCAGCACCCGCGCACACACGGGGTCCGCTGGTGCCGGTACACGTTTTTCCAGCTGCAGTCCGACGAAACGACGCAGCCGGACAATGGGGAACGTCGCAGGTGAACCGCAGCGGTGTGAGCGATGGTTAATAACGGCGTTAACCACCATCACTGCCCGCTCGGCACCTCACGCTCTTCTCCGGACGTTTGGTTTCATTGACGTGGTAATCCCTATCCCAGCCCGGCTAGGGGTTTGCTGTCACCCCTCGGTCAAGGAATGCCGCAAGTGACAATGCCAGGTGCAGGGGCACCGCGGGGCCCGGATCCCGGGGCAGCACGGCCCGGGCAACGCGGGGAAGGAGCTCCCCCGTGCTGCCCACGGGAACGGGGCCAGAAGCCGCGTGCTGGCCGAGGCGGAACGCGGCGACCCGGCGGTGTAAGCGTAACCACACGCAGGACATGCCGTGCTGCTTCCTAATATTGACATTCACCATCCGGCGTGGGCAGCGGGCACTTCAATCCTTCCAGCTCTGCCTTTGCAAATAGGCAGCGAGACCTCTCCTTCCCCAAAGAGAAACCTCTCACCACGCCGCAAAGCTGTCTGCGGGCGGACCAGACCCTGGAAGAGGATCCATCCATCTCCCTGCGAGCGGAGCGCCGGGGGGTATCTCCGAGGAACCCCCCCATAGCCCAACCCCGAAGGTTCGCGGAGGCTGTTGGCGCGGCTCAAGTTCGGCACTTGCTAATGGATATTGTAGGCACAAGATGTTCGGTAGACTTGGGCAAGTTGTTCCCGGGATGTAAATTAGGTCCCAAAAGCTGTTGTCCAAATCGAAGAAACAGAGAAATTAATCTGGGAGACTATCCATCATAGGCTGTAATAAAGGGAGCGACACGGATGAGACAGATGATATGATTAAGGAGCTGTGGTCGTTTTAATTAACTTTTTGCTGTCCTGTAATGATCAAACTGGTCAACAGACCCGGTCAATAAGCATGTTAATATCAAACAAATAAAACCAGGGATGATTAAAAACCTCCTGGTTTATTAAATTTGAAATTCAAATGAAATTTATGCTGCAGATGCATACAGAATGCTAATAGATTGTAGCTTTATTGAGAGTGGATCCCACAGGTTTTCAAGAAACAGTGCGAACATCTATCTACTCCCGTACATTACACTTCAAACGGAAAGGAAAAAAAAAAAAAAAAAAAAAAAAAGTTTTAATTAATTTCGGGAAAACTTCTGCTTGTTGCCTCTCTCCCTCCTCTTCCCCCCAACCCCGCTTCGCAAAGCTGATGGACTGCAGCCTCAAGTGCGGTGGTCAGTAAGGCAATGCAAACCAAACCCTACGCTTTCTTAAATCCTGCGCCCACCCAGCATCGCCAGACGCACAGAGGAAGGCGGCGGAGCGGCTTACCGCTCACAAAGTTCAGCAGCTGCTGATTTCCCAGTTTCAGTGAAACTCGGAGCGACAGGAGAAAGCCACTGACAGCACTTGCTGTGATTTCTCCTCAGTTCTGATGGATTTGCCTTTTTCCTCCCTCTGTATTCAGCTCCCTCGTACAAACTCCCACGACTATTCGTACAACTAGTTTTTTCACGATTTCCAGCGCGGCGCTTTTAAAGGAAAAGCGCGCTGAAAATCCACAACTTTCAGCCCCAAATTAAAAACCCGGGGCGAGCCTTAAAACAAGCACAGAAAAGCCCGAGTGAGGGCCGTGTGCGGGCAGAACGCGGAGCCGAAGGGAAGAGCCACCCGGAGCGGCTTTCCTCGAGAGATTCATCAGCAGTGCCGACCCTGCGCGCTCCGGGGCTGAAAGGAGCGCGTGTCGGTCTCTAAGCGGAACCTGGCACGCCGCAAAATGGGATTTTCTGTGCCTCTAAAATGTAGCGCTCGCGATGCTTGTTTTGCTCTTACGCTTTCTGATCTATGTCTTAATAGTTCCTCCCCACCTCCAGCAGATAAAGGAAGCGGAGGTAAAAAGTTAATAAGCATTCATGCAAGGGAGTATCTCCGGGAAATGTTCTTCCCCCCTTTGCGGGTGATAGTATTGATTAAATTAAACCCGAAATTTAAACAAGTGTGCATTAGGTCTGTAAAATGAATATCATTATAGAAGGAGACCAAAGTAATGAAGTTAATTCTTTTTTATTTGTTAAACGGAGTTCCCTCCTTCCCCCACCCCTTCCTCCTCCTGGGCTGGCCCTGTCACGCCTTCTCAACAGGCGAAAATCAGTCAGAGAGGAACGCGACATTTATGGTAACCGTCAGCCTTCAGAGAAAGAAAGCAGTTCATTAATTTACTTCGCTCTTGCTTCAAAGTATGATAATGTACGGTACCCCCCGATCAATAGATATGATGTACAGTCGATATTCCCTCGGAACAGCTCGAGGGGAAAGGATATCTGCCCCCACGACGCGAACGCACCGCGGGGTTCTCTACTAGAGATCGCGGGCCGGGCCGGGGGCAGCCGCGGCCGTGGGGGGGCAAGGGGAGCCCGGCCCAGAGCTGCGGACGGGGGGAACGGGAGAGGGAGGACGGTGCGGAGGAACCGGAGGAACAATGCTCCCGCGCTCTGCCACCGCTGCGACGGTACAGAAATGCGAACAGATCCAAGCAGCCCCGCTCACACCTCGAAGGGGTGGGAAGGGACGGCCAGGACCAACCAGCCCGAGCGAGGACGGCTCAGGGCCGCCCTTCCCGGGGCTGCGGGGCGAGGGGCGGCGTTCGCTCCGTCGGGGCCTCACGCGGGGCGAACCGCTCCGGCCGCGGGACCGGACCGCGCCTGGCCGAACCGAACCGCGCCGAGTCGAACCGGGTAGAGCCGAGCCGGGCCGGGCCGTGCTCGACGGCGCTGATGACCTCACGCAGTCACGTCGGCGAGCGGCGCGGCGGGGCCGGGGATTGGCTGGCGGCGGCTCAGCGGCACTTCAAAGCCGGCGAGGGAGCTACAATTGTGGTGGAATGGGCGGAACTGAGCATTGTATTGCACACCTCTAAAAAAACACTGCCTCTGATTTATCAATATAAAAAAGATCCTCTGAGAGGAGGGCACTTTTGTGTGATGGCAACTTCACTTCTAGGGGTGAGTCTAAGGATTTTTTCTCTTGCTGGTTTAATTAGTTTCTTTTTATTGTCGATTGGAGGGGGTTAAAATAACCCCTGTCTTGACCGGGGCTATCAGTCTCCTCTATTGAGCCTTTTTTTTTTTTTTTTTTTCCTCCCTTTTTTTTTTTTTTTTTTTTTTTTTTTCTTTTTTTTTTTTTTTTAACTTAAGTACAAGTGAGTTTCGGAGAAAAGAAAGAGCGAGAGGGGGAAAAGGGGCAGAGTCACTTTGCAGCGCACAGGAAAAGGTTTAAGGGCATTTGTAGGAACAGCCCCCAGCACCCGGGCTGCGCGCTGTGCCCGCACCGCGGCCTTTCTCCGCACATGTTGCTGTTGGAAGGGAAACCCCGGCACCGCCGCTTCTGTAGGGCGCAGTTTCTAATTTGCAACCGAGTGTGGCTTTTTATTTCCCTTTAAAATAACACAGCCCGCCGTGTCCAGCAGGTATGTTCAACTTGTGTATACGTACAGATGTAAAATTTATGTATATATTTAGTTACGGTTGGTACGTGAGGCTCTTTAAGGAAGCCTTTTCAATTTATTTATTTATTTTTAATTATTTATTTGATAAGCCGGCGCTTCACTACTTACGAACCACCCCATCTGCCCCGAGGACCGGGAAGCGCCGGGTCCCTGGGAGGGGAACGGCACGAATGCAGCCGCCGCTGGGCTGGTGGCAGCTTTTAAGCTATATCAAAGCTGCGGCACCAGAAGCAACTTTTCCCTCCCCCTCTCTTTCCCCCGAGCTCCCGGGGCAGGAGGACCGGCAGCAGATCCGCGGGACTCAGGGCCGGGCCGGGGCGGCGGGCGGGCGGATGGCGGTGGCGGTACCGCTCGGTGCCTGACGCCGGCGGGACGCCCCCGTCCCCTCTGTGCCCGCAGGAGGAACCGCGGGTTGGCTCCACGCCGCTGGCCATGCTCGCCGCGACCTGCAACAAGATCGGCAGCCCCAGTCCCTCGCCGTCCGCCCTCTCGGACAGCGCGTCCTCCTTCGGCAAAGGCTTCCACCCCTGGAAACGCTCCTCCTCCTCCTCTTCGGCCTCGGCCGGCAGCTGCGGTGCCGTGGGCTCCGGCCTCCCGGGCTTCGGCGTGGCGGGCGCGGCGCGGAACGGCTCCTCGGCGGCGGCGGCGGCAGCGGCGGCGGCGGCGGCGGCCGCGCTCGTCTCGGACTCGTTCAGCTGCGGCGGCTCTCCGGGCTCCAGCGCATTCTCGCTGACGTCCAGCGGCGCGGCGGCCGCCAGCTCGCCCTTCGCTAACGACTACTCCGTGTTCCAGGCGCCAGGCAGCGCCGGCGGTGGCGGCGGCGGGGGAGGCGGCGGCGGCGGGGCGGCGGGGCAGGAGTCGGCTCACCAGCCCGTCTTCATCTCCAAGGTGCACGCGTCGGTGGAGGGGCTGCAGGGCATCTACCCGCGGGTGGGCATGGCGCACCCCTACGAGTCGTGGTTCAAGCCCTCGCACCCGGGGCTGGCGGCCGGCGAGGTGGGCTCGGCGGGCGCCTCCAGCTGGTGGGACGTGGGCGCGGGTTGGATCGACGTGCAGAGCCCCAACGGGGCGGCCGCGCTGCCCGGCTCGCTGCACCCCGCGGCCGGCGGACTCCAGTCCTCGCTGCACTCGCCGTTGGGCGGCTACAACTCGGATTACTCGGGCCTCGGGCACTCTGCTTTCGGCGGCGGCGCCTCCTCGCACCTCCTCAGCCCCGCCGGGCAGCACCTCATGGACGGATTTAAGCCGGTGCTGCCCGGCTCCTACCCGGACTCGGCCCCGTCGCCGCTGGCCGGCGCCGGGGGTTCCATGCTGGGCGGCGGCCCCGCCGCTCCGCTCTCCGCATCGCCGCGCTCCTCCGCCCGCCGCTACTCTGGCCGCGCCACCTGCGACTGCCCCAACTGCCAGGAGGCCGAGCGGCTGGGGCCGGCGGGGGCCAGCCTGCGGCGCAAGGGGCTGCACAGCTGCCACATCCCGGGCTGCGGCAAGGTGTACGGCAAGACGTCGCACCTGAAGGCGCACCTGCGCTGGCACACGGGCGAGCGGCCCTTCGTCTGCAACTGGCTGTTCTGCGGCAAGCGCTTCACCCGCTCCGACGAGCTGCAGCGGCACCTGCGGACCCACACGGGCGAGAAGCGCTTCGCCTGCCCCGTCTGCAACAAGCGCTTCATGCGCAGCGACCACCTCAGCAAGCACGTCAAGACCCACAGCGGCCCCGGAGGCGCCGGGGGACCCGGCGGCGGCGGTCCCGGTCCCGGCCCCGGCGGCAAGAAGGGCAGTGACACCGACAGCGAGCACAGCGCGGCCGGCAGCCCGCCCTGCCACTCCCCGGAGCTGCTGCCGCCCCCCGAGCCCGGCCACCGCAACGGCCTCGAGTGACGGCGGCGCCGCGCCGCGCAGGGGACGCGGACACGTAAGTACCCGCGCGGCCCCGTGGGGAGCGCGCTCCGGCCCCGCACCGCACCAGTCGGGCGGCGGAGCTCCGCCGGGGGCCGCCTCCCCTGCCCTCTCCGTTCCTTAGGGACCCCCTGTCGGGTCGCACCGTGGGAAAAGCCACGATTCTCCCGCTGGAAACCGCAGCGCTTCCGTCCGGGAGCGGCGTCCCGGGGCCGCGGTCGGGCGCTTCCCGTGGCGGGGGCTCCGCGCCGGGCTGCGAAAGCAGCGCCCGCCGTCGGTTCTCCTTCCCGTCGGGACAGCCCTCGTCTCGGTGATTGCCAAAAGCCCTTCTGCTCCCGGAGACCGCGGAGACACGGTGCTCTCCCTTCTTTTTTTTCCCCCCTTTCAGTCGTTTACCTCCCCGCATCCAAACGTTTTTGTGTTCTCCGGCGCATTTGGATCATTCCCGCTTGAGTGGGAATCGCGAAACCCGCTGGCAATAATTAGGTTTCAAGTCCCCTATTTTTAAACCCCATAAAAATAAACACAGCGTTGGTTGTGAGCGGAGCTGCGGTTTAAATGCCAAAAAGAGAGAGGCTGGGGTGGGGGGGGAGGAGAGGAAAGTGGAAATATTTGTAAAATACATCAGAACCTCTAGGTTTGTACCATGGGGAATCATTCTAGATTAGTAACAATGACTCCACCAACGTATCGGTGTGAGGTGCAGTTGTCCAGGAGACGATTTGTATAGTATTTTTCTTGTACATTACTTCCAGTAAATATTTGGAAATATATTGAAGTACACTCGAGCTTTTTTTTTTTTTTTTTTTTTTTTTAAGTTTTTATTTTATTTTTCTAAATATTTCTTTTCCTGCCACGAGAAAGCATTACCAGTGCAGCCCTGCTCAGTTTTATTTCTGGACTCATTTCCTGGAGCGTCCATCAAAGCGCATTTCAGGATATAGGTTTTGCTTGAATATTAATTTAGGTAGGCATACAACTGTAATTAAGCAAACAATATTTGATAAATGTTGAATGACATTTAATTTAATGGAGCATGTACTTATTTGCATTTGCTGGCAGTTCAGGTATAGTCACAGTGAGAGTTCTCCTCTAGTTCCTGAAGTGGGTTTGCCACAACCCATGTATTAATAAACTGTCCGAGTGAAACTGAACTAACGTTGGCCTATGTGTATTTCCTGAAAATAATATTGATAAATGTTAATAAACACTCCTGACACCACATTAGCAGTTTGCCCTGCTGCAAACTAATTGTCTCATTGTAATGTTGAAATAATTTGGATATTTCACATTGAAATGGAAAGCCCTTCGCTGGAACATTTTAGATTTGCATTTTAAATGCATGAAATGTAATTGATTTTTATCTGTAATATTTTAAATGGTATTAATAAACTCCAGAGCGAACATTCTATCCCAGGCAGCTCTTTGCTTTCCTTCTTTCTCACTTCACCGTCGTGGGCAGTGCTATGCTCTGAGCCCTATGGCACACATAGTTCTCAAAGTTTCTTCCAAAGGGGAAACTCAAGGAACTGAAAGCCGCTGTAGGCTGTGCCACCACTGGGGCAGCACCAGGAGCGTGCTGGCATTCTGCTTGGCACGCTAGGAGAGGAAGCTAAAGAAAAAGCAGCAACACTACTTTCATCTTTCTTTTCTTTCTTTCTTTTTCTTTTTTTTTTTTTTTATTTTAAATTTTCAGAATCATTTCTCACATTGAGAAAGGCCAATGCGATGCGGGAATTCGAATGATAATTATTTCTTTAAAAAGAGCTTGGTGGCTCTATACTTGGAGCCAGGTTTGGGTGGTCATGGGCAGAGCTGTGCCATGTGGACTGGTGACTCCCGCAGCCCCAGTGGGACAGACGGTGGGGTTGGGACGTTTTGGGTTGCGAGGGTGGGGTGTCTGGCGTTATCAGAGCACTTCCTGAGCTGGGAACAGAGGTGCAGGGGAGTGGGGAGTTAAACCTGCCACCTCCTGCTTGATTGGGAAGCGTTGTCTTTGTGTTTTTGAAGTGAATCTCAAGAGCATTACATTAGCACCTTGACATCAGGGAGAATATGTCATTCCCTTTGGGAAATGTGGCCCCTCATGTTGCACATCATTGGTGTGCTGAGAGATTGGGGTTAGAGCCTAAAATTGGCATAGAAGAAAGATCTTTGTGTGGATACAGGGAAGCACATTCCTGTGACAGCCCTACAGCAGCATTAAAACATGTAGCAAAAGCATGCAGCGTGCTTGGCTCCAGTGCACTTGGGCTTGGGAGCTATGAGTGTTATAAGGCTCGGAAGGGACTTTTAAGGTGCATCGGAACCGGGATTTGCTCTGCTTGAGTTTCTCTGAGCTGCGTTCTGAATGTGTGTCATTACAGATGCAGCCATCGGGGGCCTGCAAAGTTTTCTATGAAAGCAAAGCAACAGTTTGCTTTGCATTTTTTCCTCTCTTTACTATTATCATTATTAATTTAATGTTGTGGAAATGCAGCGATGTACCAGCACCAGATTCCCACTGTGGGAGTGAGAAGCACTGTTGCGTGCTACTTTATTCCTTATGGGCACCAAATGAAAAGGAAACAGACGAATGGCCCCAGTGCTACTTCTCCAATATCCCCTCTGAAGGAACAGCCACTAAATGCCACTGGCTAGGAGCCCAATTTTCTGTTTTGGAGCAGTGGCAAACTCATCCTTCCAGGGAAGGAGCTGCCGTGTTTCTCTGGGATCTGTAAGAACACAAATTTTTTCTTTCTTTCAGCAGCAAAGCCCGGCACTTGAAGATTGAATAGCTCCTTTTGGTCATTTATTTCCTTTTACTAAACCCCTCCAGATAAGGGCATTGAGCTGTTTGATAGCAGCCGGGAACTTGTCTGGCTCTGTGCAGATGAAGGTAGAGCTAAACCAGTTTGCTGACCTGTGGGTCAAACTGGTTTCCATCATCGTACCTTCCAGCCACCCGCTGGTGATTGTGGCCATTCCCATTTGCTCTCTGACCTTTTAAGTCTCTCCCCTTCAAGCTCGTGGCAATGTCTATCAAATTTTGCGCCCCGTTTTCCCATGATTCTGCCTTTTCATTGTCATTTTCCTGTTTAACTTTTCAATAGACCAGAGACGGGAGATGCACACAGTCGGAGCTATTCACAGCATTACTTCCTCCCTGCTCGGTGCCTTCCACACCACTTCCAGCCTGAACCGGGACCAGGGGCTGCTGGCTTCTTCTTTGCCTCCAGCCTAGGGCCGCAGAAGTAAAAGACTACACCCTGAGTTTGTGAATGTAGTGCTCAATCCAGCCCCAGCCCCTTCCCAACTGCAAAGGTGCTGAATGCGGCACAACCGATCTTTCAATCTCAAACGCTTACAGGTAGGCACTTGCCAAACCCTGCCATGCTCCAGTTGCGTTCTATGGAGTGACCTCTGCTCCAGCTATGGGAAGAAGGAGGCAGAAAAAGGTGTGAACAGATTGGGTGTGTGGCTGTGCACACTCCCACAGAGTGTGGTAAGAGGTCCTCTTTTGCTGCACAGGAGCAACCTCACCTTTCTCAGTGTAAATGTTTTCTCAGCTTGCTCCATTGCAGCTCATTGTTCTAAAGATATATATATATTAAATCCTCAGTGTTTATGTGGAGAAAAGCATATAACTGATTTAACACCGAGTTTTTGACTGTTTGAGTGGTAACTTTTCCAGGTAGCTGGTTATCTTGAGCTTGAGTGGATGGGGAAATTGTTACATCTCAGAAAAGTATGCATGCAGAAAACCTGTGTCGCTGAGGAAAATTCCTGCATTTCCAGTTCTGTGGTTCTCTAACTGCTGCTTGAAATGATTCCTTTTTTTTCAGAATGGCATTAGGGAAATAGCAGCAAGTGATAGGAGCTTTACCGGAGCACTCCAAATGAGGAAACTCCATTTTATAATTGTAGAGTTTGAAACAAACCAGGAATCTGCCTTTCTCTTCGGACAGTGGACAGTCCCCTGGAGCTCTGTGCTCGGAGTGCTGCAGCTGCCGCCGACGGGTGACGGGCATCTCTCGTGGGAGTCACCTGCGGCTCAGCACTGCGACATTCCCGGCTTTCAGACTGCGAAAAGCAAAACACTGCCGCGGAACGTTCGCAGGTGCAAAAGCCGACGGCTCCAGTGCGCAATGCTGCGGGATGGGGCAGGAGGGACAAGCGCAGTGAGCAGAGGTGACACGGAAACGTCGTTCCCGGGTGGAGAAGGAACACAGCATGGGCGGGGCCGGGAAGCACCTTTGAAACAGTTTTTGCTGTCGGGGAGCAGGAACGCCACAGATTTCTTTAGAAAGTGGGCGATGGGAATTTGTTTTCTTATTTTGTCGTCAGCGCTCTGGGACAAGCGGCTGCGCTCAGCCGTGCCCCCTTAAATCGGGGGCGAGCGAGCTGCCCCGCATCCCACCTCCAATCCTTTTGCTCCGCTGCCCGGCTCCCCTCCTGTCCGACCCCCGGAGCTGTGCCGCAGGCTCGCAGCGCCCCCCGGTGTGTGCTCTTCGGCGCGGTGACCCCGGGGGGATCCTTCCTTGCCCGAACTCCTTCGAGGGTAACACTGCGTGTTCATGGGGCAAGCAGTTGCTACGGGCAGAGAGGCCTCTTGGAATTTGCGGGTGTCACCTGGCAATAAGCAAGACCGGGGAGAGGAAATAAGGGAGGTGGGAGGCAGCTGACAGGGTGGCAGGGGCTACTGTGAAACTCACATGTGCCATATAATGCGAAGTTGGAAGCAGTGTTTTTGTGAGTTACGGTGCGGAGAAATGCTTCAGCACGCTGTGCACTCAGAGAGCAGAGTGTATTCCTGTCTACACTGAACACTGCTCCTGAGCTCTGCAGTCTTCTTCTAAAGCTTTTTTTTTTCTTCTTCATCCTCTTCTTCTTTTTAAGAGTATACCTTGTTATTAAATATTCTTGTGGGCAGTCAATCGGAAGAGGGCTGAGCACAGCTGGAATGGCTCCCCCTGCTTTGCCAGCTCTTGCCTCTCCCAGTTTTGCCATCCCCTGAGATTTGCATTGTGGAGAAGTGCAGTGGAAGGGCTGCAATGAGCAAAGGCAAAAGGGAAAGGTGAAGAGAATACTTTCAGGAGTGTAAACAAGCATAAAAGCTGCTGCTTTCCTGACCCCAAATCCAAGAGTCTATGGTCAGGTTTTAAACTAAGGAAAGAAGTTGTGATGCTCAGAACTGCATCAGAACAGCTTTTTCCTCTGTGCTGGTTCCCCTTGCTGCACACTCCTCACATGCTTTTAACCCCTTGGTCTCCTCCCTTGCAGACTTCAGAGATATATATTTTTTTTTCCTCTAATGATCATACCTGAGTATCAGATCTATATGACAGAAAACAAGACTGAGGATTTTTCTTCTCCGTTAAAGTAATCCTGGAGTGAAGTTGCTGCCTCTCCCTGCAGACCTTGCCTGTTGCAAACAAATTCCTGCACAACATTCCCTTCTCACAGCCTCCAGGTGAGTGCCATGCTGCTGGCAGAGCTGACAAGCTGCTGATGTTTCCCTGTAGCCATTGCCAGTTTTCTTCAAGTAGATGAACTACTCTCAAAGTGAAATTCCTGAAAAGCCCCAGGGGTGAGGTATTGATATAGGCAATGGAAACAGGCTATCTCAAGGAGGGAATCCCAAATTGGTAAGAAATCGGTACTCAGAATGGCAGTAAGAGCCAATATCACTGTCTGCTGTGTGTGTTCGCTTTGGGTACTGCAAATCCTGCCACTCTGAATCAGAATTTAATTTGCTCATCCAAGAAGAAAGCTGAACAGGAAAAAAAACTTGTCAAACACAGCGTACCATTGCTCACTGTGCTGCACGCGGTGACACACTGCTAATCCCTCATAGCCTCCTCTGCGCTGGGACAAATATATCTCAGAGAGCTTCAGGGCAGGACTTCTCTGCAGGGCATAGGTATCTCTTACACATATAGTGACACATCCTCTGCTCAGCAGCTAGTGCAATTTGTCGGTGTCATGCTCTCCTCCTGGGATCTCCAGCAGTCTGCTGCTCTGACGCCCACCTTGACACTGGGTCACATCTACTGCACACCTACAGCACATGACGCACAGAGCCATTGACCTGTGGGAACAGCTGCAGTCAGTTTCCTTTTTAGCCAAGCACAGAATGTTTGGAAGGATGAATGAGTTGAAAACACATGAAAACAAGTCATCATCAACAAATACAAAACATGTATTTGTTAGGAAAAAAAGTTCTAAAAGCTCTGTGATCTCTGAAAGACTTGGATCCTGGAAAGTCTGCACTTGCTGAGGGCACCATTTTAAATGTAGGTGTGATATATTTGTTTCTAGTCCTGCCTAATTCTTTCTCCCTTCTTCCTTAACAACACAGAAAAGCCAAAAATCAGTCTGACCTGATGCTATACCTAGATGAAAAAAAATGCACTTCAAAACTGTGATGTGGAGATTGCCTCTGTTCTAAATAACCACTGTGTGCCCAGTTACAAAACACATGGTATGTGAGAGTTCCTAATATTTTATAGATGTTAAATCACCACCTGGCTAGCATTTACATTCATGTCAGGCCCTGCTAATTTTCACTCATTGTGGCAGATATTAGTTTTTCTTTTCTCTCACTTTATGAGTCAGGTAAGAAATTTGATGGACTTCTAATCATCAGCTGAGGTGCTAAGTTTGCACATATCTTTTTCTCACCTCTCTGCAACTCAGTATCCCAAGGTAATTTCTATTCAGCACCATGACGTGTCAGAGAGTGGATGTAAAATGTCTGTTATAAATACATCCAAGCTGAAATAAAGATAAGAATGAAAGATTTTCCACCTTTGGCCTCAGCAATTTCTATTCTTAAACATTCTGTTGGCAGATATTTCCTGTTTTCAGTAATACTACGTAACACAGTTGCAGGCAACAGGAGAAACTGATAATGCTCTTTAGGCATGATAGGCTATCAAATTCAATACTTTAAAATTAAACTTAAAAAAAACCAAAAGATGAAAACCAAGAATAAACTATGGCTGATTGTCTTAGTTGACATTTTTTTTTTTTAGGTGGTATTTCTCTGTTTTGTTTTGATTGATTGTGCAATCTCATAGCAAAGAGACAACTTTGTTTTGTAATTTAATTGCTGGCTTGCTACCAAGATGCTGATAGCATAATTAGCAGAAGTTTAAAATAAAATAAAGAAACTGAAGAAAATATTGTTATTTCTCACTGTGTAAATGGGGGGGAGTGAAAGAAAATAATTTTCAGTATTTTGTAAAATTCTCAATGAATTGCAATTTCTGATTTTGTTCCAAGCACACATTTCACTGTCTGCAATGTGTTTAAAATAAGATATCTGAATTTTGTCATTTGGCAACGGGGTAAAGTACACTTGTAAAGCCAGATTTTGTTCAAGAAACCTATGTTACAAATACTTTCATATAATTTATCGTGTTTCTACAGGCACAGAAGGCATTGCAAAGCAATAACTGCATCTACTAGATACATTTTTTGGCACAGAACTTAGCCACACCTCCCCTGCTAGTAGGAGTCAGACTAAATCTGATACTCATCCCTTACCCCACCTCTGGCCTGACTGTTTTTACTTTTCTAAATTGAGCTGTGCTCAGCCTTTATGGTAAATGTTTCCTTCTCAGTGAAATGGCGATGTTACAGAGGCTTCGAGTGAGCTGAAAATTCTGTATGATCTCAGGCTGCGCCTTTGTGGGAAGGTACTCAGCAGGTGGGAGAGGCAGGGAACTTCCTTACAAGTAGATCTGAAGGCTGCGTTTGCTATGCTGCATCCCCTGCCAGCATGGATTTCTCTATTTGATATTTCAGTGCCTTATGAAGCACAGCTTGTATTCCCAGAAAGCACAATACTAGCAGAGAAGAAGAACAGGAAACACAATGTGGGCACGTGGCTGCTGCCAAACCTGGTATGCACAGGTAGGCACTACACTTTAAAGGACCAAGCGCCTCTATGTGATCTTCTGCACGCCCTCAGGCTCAGTGTCACCCAGCCACCCTGCTGGGTCCCTCCCCAGCTTGATCCTGTCAGTGTACTTCCAGGACTACCTTTGTACAGGGTTCGAGTCCCCATGTAATGTGCAGGAAATCCCCTTTTATGAGAGGAAGGGGAGAGTAGGAAGGGACAAGAGTGGGATATCTCCCTTTCCTACAAGATTACTATGTAAGTGCCTGGAACCCCATTTGGAGGATACATGCAGGGTAGAACTGATGGCAGTCAGAGCAGAGGTGCCTGAGCCAAGGGGAGAGAATTTCAGTCACATTGCCCCCAGGCATTATCTGAACAGGTAAATGCACATGGGTAAATCAGATGGTGTTTCATTCCTCCTGGATTTATGCCAATCAACAAAGATCTGTATCTCTACAGAGATGTAAACTCTGATGAAAGCTTCTTCTCTGTGGGAACACTTACACAAACTGCTGAGCTGTGTGGACAGCCTAATGTGTAACCAGATGTCAGCTGGGTCTTCTCTTTAATTGGAAGACAATAACAGTCTGCACTACTGAGCTGCTGAGTTTTTAATTTTTAGAAAGCTGATTGCCTCTTGAAGCAGCCAACCAATAGGAGAGATCCTGTGAGGAGAGGTTTGTGGGCAGACTGGCAGTTTGATCAGGTGAGATGTTTGTTTCCTTAAGAAATGGCTTCAAAACAGAAACAAACTTAAGTGGGCATATACATCACAGGCAAGCTCTGATCCATACATTTTTGGTTAGTACAAGAACATGTCACAGTATGGCTAAAGACTGCTTGCTCTCGTGAGGCTGCAAGCATCACTGACCAAAACTCACTCTCCTGATGCATAAAGCTTGTCTGTATTACTGAGGTAATGGGATGCAGGATTCTAATAAAGATAGTCAGAAGAAAACTGTAGCATACCTATCCAGGACTCTTAACATTAAATCATTAACAAAAGACAGTTCAATGGAGAACCTGGTACAAAATCACTCACCATCTACAGTGGACATTATTTTTCTTAGAAGGTATTGCCTTACAAACTAGTTGCCATGCATGGAATTATTCTGAAATACTTCTTCTCTGATAAAGTTGTCAGCACGTTTTTCCAAGCTGATAGAAAGTTAGATGTCACTTCTAACACATGAGAGGGAATCTCACATACCACAAACCCTGCCTCTGGCCCAGTTGCATTCTTCCCTGGGATGAAGCTTGAGTGCAAAATCATGATGGTGGTAGTATGCTGTGTGGCAGTGTGGAAAGAATCGTATAGAGGGTGGATTCAGGGCTGTTCTAAAGAGACTGTCCCACTGAGTAAGGTGCAGCTCTAATCACCCTTTCGAGCCAGTGTTCATATTTTTACAGTTTTTTCCATTCAAAAATTTCAAAGTGTACTTTCTGAAAGTAAAACTAAAGCAAAGCTGAAGCAGCAAGCTAAAAATCACAAATAAACTCTGCAATGCTCTGAGTATTTATGACTTTTTCTTGTTTTTCTTATACAGAAAGATTCCTTTTAGCAACAGTAGACACACTAATTAAGTCTATTAGTAGCATGGGGAGACTGTTTAAAGACTTCAGACAACACAGAACTGGGTGCTCAGGTCAATACTGGTCCTGTCCACTACAAGATATAAAGTTCATAAAACAGACTACATCAGTCTGGAAAAATCTCAGGTGAGATTACTACTATCAGAGCAGGTGTCTGCTTGAGGATTTAAGCAAACAAACACCTTTCATACAGGCACATTCATTATTTTTCCCTGAAGTATCTGAGACAAGTTGGAACAAGTGAGGAGGACAAGAGCATGGAGGGCCTCAGCGAGCAGCAGCATCTACTTGCAGGGTAAGTGACTGCCCCAGTTGAAGGCTCCCAAATGATTCATGTTTTGTGTTTCCTTTTCTGAATTTGAAAACATAAGTCATATTTCCAGCTAGACCTCCAATTCCCTAAGCTGTCGCATGTAGTAGAAGTATTCAACACCATGCAAACAGGCATCCAAATGCTTCTGATGCTCTCATCTCACACCCCAAAGCAAAGGAATGCTTACCAGAGCACAGTGTCAGGTGAAGAGACCAAAGGAGATGACCAAGGTAACTGAAATTCAGAACGGGATAATTTTTACTGATAAACTTATTACAGTAAAATGAAACACTTAGAAGCTTAGCTGTAGGAAGTACAAGTGAAATAGAAACTGATTTTTGAGAAATGCAGTGTATCTACTGAGATGGGATGCAAGCCTGTCTCTCAGTAGCATTTTTCCATTCCATCCTGTCTTTCATTTCCCTCTCAAAAGAATAGTTGTGTTTGCATCTGTGTGTATCATCATCTACAGATTTTAGAGAGCAGTCTCCTGCCCAGCGTTACTGTTGGGATGCCCTGCTCTCAGCAGTGTCTGCTCTTCTGTTCATGTCCAAACATAAAGGACTTCACACTAAAAAAAGACATGGATCTTTGTCATGAAACTCAAAGCATGCATAAAGGGTAGTATAGAAATCTGCTGCAGAATTAGACCTTGGGATGAAGCAAAGAAGAGGCATATAAGCCTCCATGTAAGCATGATAGAGGTAATCTATTTTTGAATCTGTGGAGATAAGCCATCAAGAGGTTAGCCTAAAAATCATCTGACTGCTGGAGACTGTAGGACACTTTAATTTCTATTTATCATTCCACACTCTGTGAAAGTTGGACTAGGCCAACCCTGAACTCCTGGTTCTGTTTTGGTGAGTTCTGCCATCACACCATGCCGGGATATAATTTGAGTAATTAGGTTTGAGTGGGATATTTATTTACTCTTTCATGTTTGCATAATAAAATTGAAATTTATTTAACTTACTCCTTGATCATTAGGTGAAAACCTATAGTTCTAGAAAAAAAAAAATTTGGCTAGTTTTGTCGATTAATTAATTTAATTAATGAAAATAAAAGTGCTGACTTCTGCAGAACTTTGTTTTATTGTTGGTGGAGAATCACATTTAGCTTTTGTTTCGAACCTGATTCATGGCCTACTGAAATTTATAGGAGCCATTCATTAAGCTTAACAGGCTTTGGAATGGGTCCCTTGTGAAATGGAGTGTTCAGATGAGAACAGATGCAATCATCTTTGGGTTTTTAAATACTAAAGCTTGAACTTCAGTTGTTTTCATTCACATGAAAGTGCACTGACTTATCACAGGTAGTTTTAACCATTAGGTGTTATCTACCTACTAATTTTCTATTACTTCCCTATGAATCCTTCCTGACTGCAGATGCCCAAATGGAATTTCACAAAAGTTTTCCCTGATTGTGGTTATTATTCAATATTTTCATTAATGACCTAGAGGGGAAAAATGAGGGGAGTTTGCTTATTAAATTTCCAGACAATATCATTCAATCTCTAGAAGGAGTGAAGGATACAATTAGAATTGAAAATGATCTTGAATAACCAATAAATTCTCAAAAAAAATAGGCTGATATTCAAGTGGGAGGAATTAAGCTCAGTGGGGAATTACCAGTTGCACAAGCACAGGCTGGGGGATAACCACAGTAACTGACCAGGTGACATTTTTATGGAAAGGAATTTATGAGCTCACAGTTGATCAAAATCTTAACACAAGTCAGTAATGTCATGATGTTGCAAAAAAAAATATTCCTGAGATACACTAAGAAAGAGTAGGATAGGATACGAAATACAGTAAGCACAGTAAGTAAATCTGCTCTACTCAGCAACCTTTTCAGCTTCAAGGAGAAAGAAGATCAGATTGCTAATGGTTAGGCATTTTCAGCACTGCAAATCCAAAAGAGCTATTTGAACAAACTTATTTCATGAATAACACTGCTATGGCTGATCTCATCCTGGGGCTGAAGATAACCAGTCTGTCCCTCTTGTGTGTCTTCCAGCTTTGTATAAAGTGGGGTATACCAGACAAAAGTAAATTCCCTGCTTGGAGAA
>NW_024962334.1:21322353-21347615 GCF_019238085.1 Lagopus leucura
ATCAAGCTCTTTACTTTGAGCAACTCTTTTTCAGCTTTCTCTTGCTGATGGTGATGAATGTTAGTTTTGACAAATACCGCTAGAGGCTGTCTCATATTCTTATATATTTCAGGCCAAATTCAGGGAAATGTTGTTCAGTAACTTTTCTTTGCATCTAAGGTAGAATATATAAAATTCAGATTCAATATTTTTTGTCTCAGGCTGTTTGAACTTTTTCCGACTTAGGAAAAACAATCTTTTTCCTAAAAGTTTTCTAGAAGTAAACGTTCCTGCATTCCTTATTAATTTCAAATGGTAACATTTCATGAATATCTTCACTCTTCTATTATCAAACAGTGTAAAATGAGAGCACCTCACTCTATTACACGCATTATACTTTGGTATACTGCAGATTTATCCTTACCTGAGAAAACTGTAGGTCTGGCTTAGGCAATCTACTTGTAGGTTTAATATGTCAGGTGAGATAGGCTTGCCTTTCTCAGCTTTATGTAGTATGAATTTGTTAGGGTTGAGCAAATGCCTTTAGATCCATCTGCCTAAACTCCCAACTGAGGTGTGTTTGACAAAAGCTGGTTAGAAGCATCTCATATGACATTACTTATGTATTTCAGTCAAGTCCATTCTTTATTAAACAAAGACATAGAGATTGTTTAATCATAAGAGTTTCAAAGATCTTTAATGCTTTGCCACTTGTTTTTTTTTTTTAAATGAATTCCCAGTTTCCTAAGCCCCTGCTAGAGTCAGAAGTGGCAATAAAATATTTACAGGAAAAAAGTTATACACACATGTAGCTTAAATAGTACTGTGGGAAAGATGGTAAATGAAAAACTGAAGTCCTTCCTTTGATTTTCCAAACTGCCAGCACAATTGTGACCTTCATGGAAACGGTGGTGAATCCCTTTGTGCATTGAAGGATTCAGCAGAACAAGAGAAAACCTCAGAGAAACCTAAGCACTTATGTAAACTGTTTTTTAGAAATTTACCAGTTTGTGAAGAATACCTGTTTTATTAATATTTCATATTTTCTTGGCAATGAGGGATACTATGCCTCTCTGAGAGGGATCTACTATGGATATCTAATTGTAAGGCACTTTGTCTGAAACAGTAAATCCAACTGAATTCTCTAAAAGGGATTTGTAGCAGTTTAAGTTGGAACTGAAAGTTGTTAAAGGACAGAATATTATCTTAAATTTCAGCTGAGCAGATTTTGTTCTGAAATCAGAACAAAATATTTTACAAGTTTTAATCAGTTTAATTTGAGCTTCCAGGCCTGTCCCTGTAGCATCGAGAGCTCAGTTTAATGATTTAAACCACCTCTTACAAAAATTAACATAACACCTAGAACAACAATTTAAGATTATACAGCTAATTAATTATTTTTGTTCCTGTTAGCTCCAATGGAGTCTGCTCAGTTGCATATTTTATGGAGTAGGAAAAGATGGGGTAAGCACTTGAGTGAAAAGCTGAAAAATTATCTACAGCCCACATTCATATTCAGCTCAATATAAAAAAGTGTGTATTTATTATCTGAAGGCAAGAACACTGATCAAGTTAAAAGACTCCTAGTCCTACATAGGACTAATGTTTTAGAAAAAACACACCAAGTTCAGGTCAGATATCACCCTTCTGATACCAACTGCACTTTCTGTATTTTTTCCTCCTGACAGCTCATTTCTAGAAGACCTCAAGCTCTAATGCTCTATGACAATGTTTGTGCATTTACTAGATTAAATTATACTCCCTATTTTGTCATCACCAATGGAGTATTTCTATTATTTTTCCATTGGCAACAACCATAGAATATCTACTCTGTGTTGGTGATGGTCCATAAGTGGTTGTAATACAGTTACTTCCATTTTGGGCCCTAACAAGAGCTTGTCCCACCACCTGAAGAAAAAATCAGAAAAGTTATGTGCCTGTTTGGTTAGCTAAGAAGAGAAATGGTTTTAAAATCCTCCAAAATGCAACTCTAGATATGCAAATTGAGGCAGATTAGGCTGGTAAGATCTATTTCTACAAGTCCATGTGTAACACCTCTGCCAATTACTAAATAAGGAAATAAAGTGCTTTTGGAAGTCTGTTTTACTAAACTGGGGATCTTGATGCAATGCCTGCTGCACAAAGTCTTGGTGGCAACAAAGTCTTTAGAGCTACAAAGACTATCAGAGGGCTGAAGCAGCTTTAAGACAACAGAATGAGGGACTGAGGTTTAACTTGAAGAAGAGTCTGGGATGTCCTCACTGCTGCCTTGCTGTACTGAAAGGGAGATTACAAGCAAAAGGGGAACCAACTTTTTACATGGTCTGATTGTGATAGCACAAGGGGGAATGGCTTAAAACTAGAAGAGGGGAAATTCAGGTTAGAGGTTAGGAAGAAATTCTTTACTCAGAGAATGGTGTAACACTGGCACAGGCTGCCCGGACAAACTGTGAATGCTCCATCTCTGGAGGTGTTCAAGGCCAGGTTGGATGAGGCCTTGGGTAGCAACCTTGCTTATGACAGGGGGCTGGAATTAGACAGGCTTTAATGTCCCTTTCAACCTAAGCCATACTATGATTCTATGATTCCATGTGACTCTATCAGTGTTCAACCGAAATAAAGCTGAGGAGCATAGAGAGGGCATCAAACTGTATCAAAATAAGCAATTATAAGCCTATGTATATACTGTATATAATGTAACATAACAAACAGCCCCCCAGCTCTTTCCCCTTAGATTAAGCAGCTGTGCACCCCTGTGCTTCAACTTCATCAATTACATGTTTTGAAAATAAGGTCTGAATTTTCTTGTTCCACACAAAACCAGAAGGGTATCTGTGGAGATTTACTGCCAGAACCATAACTGCCTCTGTGGACACACTTATTTCTTCCATCCTCATGGGGAATTAGAGCAGCATAGTTAAGCTGGTAAATTTCCCTATTCAGACAGGCTCAGACATCTCAAGAAACACAGCTAAATTAAATACTTCTCCTAGGGGAGCAGTATACATACATACATTCACTACATTCACCAGTTTTTGGTCATAACCACACACACACACACACACACACACGCACCAATCAAGTTTAAAACACAGCAACCTGCAATTTGCTACAAGGGTGTTTTCTTTCCTGCCACATTCTGTCAGCTCTCATTCATTCTGTAAATCACAGTTCAGCTTTGAGCACAGTGGCTGTGTGCAACCCTGGGCCCAATTTTTGAGGTGAAAATCCAGTAGAGGAAAGACTACAATTTTTTTTGCTCCCAGAAAACTGATGTCTGGCAATAGCACAGCAAAGTCATCAACAGTGCAGGAGGAAATATGGATAGTTGTCTACTGAGAGATATTTTGCCTCTTCTACAGGATTAAGATTGCTTTTCAGTAGAGATCCTACACTACTGTTCACATAGGCATTGAATAGATAGGATTGGAGAAAAGGCATTGGATTAGATAGGCATTAGAAAAAGGTTGTTTTTTTTTTCTCACACCAAATAAGTACTGAAAGGGTAACACTAGAAGAACAACAGAAGCTGCTTTAAAACTACTTTTTACACTCCATTATTTTAGAACATACTCTCAGGAGTGACATATAATCATACAATCACTCAGGTTGGAAACAATTTTAAAGATCACCAAGCCCAACTACAACCTACCTGTACTACCCTAACAACCCTCCGCTAAATCATGCTCCCCGAGCACCACATCCAAATAATTTTTAAACACATCCAGGGATGGTTACCCAAGCACCTCCCTTGCAGTGCTTAACTATCCTATCCAGAAAGAAGAAATCTCATTGTGATCTCAGTGTAATCCACAGGAACCTTTAAATTAGATTGTCTATTAAAATATAAGAAGGTATACAGAGTGCATACAGGCCCCTATTTTACCTGAAACCATGGCCAAAGTACTACTCAAAGTGAGTTTAGGTCATAAGTATCTTGACAAGAATAGGACTGTCCATGCTAGAACAGTCTTTCAAAAATCACATGCAAATGTACACCTTGGTCTGATTCACCTGCTTATATGAAGATCTCAGATCCTTGAAACAGGTGCTGGCAATTGCAGGCTTATCTGGTCATCAAGCTGTTTGACTTCTGAAATCACCTTCTAGATGTCTGATGCTAAGGAAACTCCCATTTCCCTGTGTTAGATATACTGGCTTTTGTTAGACTTTTGTCATGCACCCGTCTAACTGTACATTTAAGATTTCAAAAAATATCTTAATTCCATCAAATAAAATCAAAATAATGCAAAAACACCCCAGATCCCAGCAGTTGCTCTCCTACATATTCTGAAAAACAAAATAAAACAAAAAAAAGCCCCATAGAACAACTTCTACAATTTTATTTTTACACAACACTAGTTTGAACAATCACAATGGAAGTGCATTGTGGATATGTCTAGAACATTTCTAAAGCATCAAAAAATACTACTGTGAAAGAAAGTACTGAAATAACTACTTGTATTAGGATGGCAATTAGCTGGCTTCAACAAAGTCTGCAGTTGTTCCAAAAAATTCCTGTGCACTTAGTTTCATCAGATCATAATAACATGTTGGGCTTTGGTTTGCTTTTATGAGAATGACTGTAATTTCTCTTTATTCGAGGAAATTGGTAGAGGGTTGAACAGACAGTAAAGAGTTACCATTTTGGGAGACATTTTCTAGCTATATTAGGCAAGTCACACATGCACGTTGCTCTTCCTCCTAATTATTTCTATGGAAATGACAACAGATACAAAGAACACAAAAACACTATTTGATGGAACAAATTCTCACCTACAAAACACTATTTTCAAGATAGTCATCACCATTAGCAGTGCATTTTCACTAGCAATGAGTAAGAGCCCACATGCCCCGCTCACAAGAACCTGTACCAGTGGAGGTGACTTACTGTCACTGTTGCCACTGCTGAAATGCACCACCCATCACCTCACTGCGCTCATACCCACTGTTTGGTCTCCAGAAACATTCAGCAAACATCAGTGAATGTCAGTAGGTGCCATTTTTTTTCCTCAAGAGGGAATTAAATTCCATCCTTTGCTCCATATACACTTCCATCTCAGACACCAATTTGTCAGAGTTCCCCTCTGCTGCCGTCACGTGGCAACAAGATGTAACAACATATTAGCAGGAAGGTTCAACCTCCACTGGAATACCACCAACATCTGCCTCTGATGTCACGGGCATAATAAAATAGGAGATGTTATTTTTGGAGCAATCCCTAAACTTAATTAAGTCAAACAAACAAAACAAAAATAAAGCAGAAACTAAGGATTAAAAGGGAGTTCAGAGTTTTGAGACCTAATCAACTGGAATTTCTCCTCAGTAAAGAAGTTCTGGCATAAACTGAAGACAGTTTATCTGTCTTGCCAGCAGCAAACCGGTAGAACTCTGTGGGTATCAAGCAAGTCATACTGAAGAAAAGCAACATAGCAGCCTTCCTGCTCTTTGCAACTTGCTGATGCTCATTTTTAAACTGGTCAATTAAAACTGCATCCTTTTTTATTTCAGTATATAATTAATGAATATAAAGGTGCTATAATTATGAACTTTACCAGAAATTTTGGCTAAGTAGGTTATTATACCAAAAAGAGAATAGAGAGAGTGCTTACCCTTGTTCTGGGCTCGCTGTAAAACTCCAGAGGAGGGATCTCCAGAAAAAGAACCTTCCCCACTGGTAGCCAGCTCTTAAATGGGTCTAGGAGAGGTGGAACCAAGCTCCACTCCTTCCGGCAGCACAGGTGAATTGCCTTCACTTGTGGTCCCAGAGCTGACTCATTGCTCACCTCAGGTGATCAATCAGAGGTTCAGGCCATGATTCAGCAGTTCCCATACATACAGATTAGCAACATTCAGCTTCACTAGTTTAGTAATAAGTAGCACTAAGTAAACACAGTCAATCTGTTGTAAAAATTAGACGTGATGTTTCAGAGCTATCCTGAGAAGTGCTGCTGCACGTTCCATAAATATTTTCAATAGAGAACTTTTCTGCAGTTTATTAACCCCATTTGTAGTTGTCATGAAGGGACAGAATGACCATAAATCCCTGAATACTTTAGAGTATTTCACTTTCTGCTGCTGTAGCTAGGCACGTCGTAATGAAATCAGCATTGCAGCTCATTGCAGACTAAGCATTTGCTCTTCTGTGGTGTGACTATGGTGAAGCATGTTCCCTCATCCACAGTTGTTGACAAGTGTTAATTTACCCAATTTAAATTTTGAGGGACAAGCTTTTTAGGAGGGGGACATCTGAGTGAGATGGATGCACAAAAGAAATGCCATAGAATTGCAAGCTTCCATCAGACGTGATGTGATCAACAGTCTTACATGCTACATATGTTCTATAAGCTAACAAATCTGTTAGATAGTTCTCTTAACATTCTCTTGTCACATTAAGAATCCACGGCACACCTGCTTTTACAAAGCTCTGTTATGCTCAGATGCCCCGAAGTACTACATTCAACAAAGATTTCTGAGATGTCCTTGAAATACTGGTGTGGGTGTAATGGTGACTAACTGCTCTGAATAACCCTTATTAGCTGTTCTCCAGTTTTGTTTGACTATAATATTTAATTATATGTCTGACACTTAACACTTCCAGGAAAAGAATTTACTGAATACTTGCATGGAAAATGATGGCTAAAATAATTTCTCTGCCTCCATGTAGGGGAATTTTTGATGTCCTGGAGCTGAACAATTTAAAAACACTTGCATGTAACACAATTATGTAATTACATCAACCTTTGGGCTCTGAAACTCTTCAGATTTAAATACCACATGACTTATTTGTGGTGTGAGTGTCCATCTCTACAATCCCTTCAAAAATATACCAAGACACAGTGAATCTGTTATCCTTTTATAAAATGTATTATCTTCTAGCCACCAATAAAACGGCAGTGTGAGAAAGGGTAGTGTTCGGTGTGTAATTAAAACTCCCACTTCAGCTATGTCACATTTGGTCTGAACTTTGTCTTTTTAGGTTATGAACTTACTGCAGAATGATCATGTTTTCTGGTTACTAAAGGTTGCAGTGGGATACAGTTTTTTTAATCAGAGATTGTTCTATAATGAAAATATTTTCCTTTCCATAAGAATTCATTCTTCTAGAGATCTAATTCTGCAGTTTATTCTGCACAAGCAGTTATGAAGAAAAAGATGGATTGGAGTCTGATGAGAGAATGTGACGTAGCAGGTGGAAGGGGAGCACAGCACAGGAACAAAACCCAGAAAGTGCAGTTTCAGGAGCTATCACACGTGTTTGCTAACAGGCTATAAAGAACTATTAATAGAAAGACTTGTGCAGCCCCTGTTATTAGGTGGCAACATGCTCTGAGCCCAGTGGTAATGGAAGCATTGACAGCCTTATACTTGGTATTGAATGGCCCCATATTACTCTCTTTCAGGCTTCAGTTTTCCTCATTGTAAGGGAATGCTTTGATGAAAGGAGTAATAACTAGAAATAAAGGCATGCACAATTTATGTAGAAGTGGAGCTGTACTTGCTGGTTAACTTGCTGCTGTTTCTCTCAGTGTAGTTTCAAACAGGCCAAAGAGATATCTGTAGCAAATTTGGCTTTGCCATACCTGGGCACAAAGGCCAGTATCTTTTCAAGTGCTTCTGTGCTGTTGGTAACTGAAATAAAAACTCATGAGGCAAGAAAATAAGTGTAGAAATCTCTGTATAATCTAGAAACAAATACTGTTTCTACTGGAAGTCTTTGTACCTCAAAACTTGATATATAACATATGTTTAAGATTTTAATACATTTAAGAAATCAATTTAAGACACGTTTTCTAACATTTGTTGTATGAGAACAAGCAGTTCATGTTCTTCAGGTATAATAAGGAGTTGAAAGGATTGCATTAGACTTCGGTGAAAATCCTTATTCTTTTTCAAGATTACAATTAGCACAACACCTGCAGACACCCTACATACATTTTTGTCATTCAGAGCTGATACATACCAGATAGGAGCTCTTTACTTTTCTCACATTTTGTCCAGATTCAGTAGATCCATATGGCTTCAGCTGGGAGAACAGAACATAGAGATTGCAGTCAAGTGTCCTTGAACATTTTACATCCTGAAATAAAGTAATATTGACAACCCTTTATTACAGTCTCTTAACATAATAGTTCATAGCATACCTAAGAAACTGGATTTTCTGTCCTGCCTGACAGTAGATCTTGGATTAGTCCTTTTATCCTGTGATTTTCTGTGGTTAAGGAATTGATGTGAAAAGTTCAAATTTTCAGTAATAAGAGGCAAACAGCATCAAGTGTATCATAGTTCTTTTTGGGAATTATGTAAATAGATAAATAAATATATATGGAACAGGGTGAATCATGCTCTACTGACGACACTGACTCCAAAAAGAGGCACCATGCCCCAGATGTCATACCTATAGTACATAAAGATCAGGTTGGGGAAAATGAGCGCCTCATGCTCCTATGTACAGAATAAAAGATTTCTTAAGATTCTAAAATTTGCCTGCTTTCTGCAACTAGTTCCTTCTGGAGTCCTTTTGGCTATCCTTCACATTAATCCCTATGCTTATACATTCTCCACATGATCCGAAACCTTGCAAAGTCTCTTTGAAAACTCCATCTAGGTGAAAACTCTCCAGTATTCTTTGCTCTAGAGTGAAATAAGACATTCGGCTCAAGATGATTTAATCTTTTTGTGAGTCTATGGAGAAGCATTTCTTGAAGTTTTTTCAAAGAGTTTTCATTTTTCTTTTTCCTTATAAGTGCTATTTTTCTTGGACAATTGCTTCAGCATTTCTGACATTCTTCAACACTTCACAAGGGGAAAATTAGCTATTTTCCACAACTGAATGAAATAGTTTCAGCTTTGCAGAATTCTTCTTTAACGTGGTTTTCTCCTTCACTGTCTCTGCAAACAATACTCTTGTGAATTGCTTCCTGTTTTGAACACAAGTTTGTGGACCAACTCCTTTTGTGCTTCTCATCTACTGAGTATTCTGGCTTTGGGACTAATGTAACATGTAATTCCCATCATGATGGTGGCCAATATCTGTCTTCTGGAAATGCAGCATCACTGGTGATTCATTCTGTTACCTTCTTATTAAGTACTAAGTGTTTATTAAGATAGGCTGGTGAATTTATATGTATTAAAAGAAAAAAACTTTGAATTCTATAAAACAAAGGCTAAAGTTTAATCAAAATTTATTATTCTTTCCTATTTCTTCTTCTTTATTATTAATATTATTCTCTATTCTTTACTATATCCAAGCTCCAGTCCTGACACTCTTTAAAAAAAGCATGGAAAAAAAGAGCAAAGTTAATTTTTAGCCAAATTCTTTTATACAACATTGCTAACAGCAGTGGACTTGCTTTTAGTGGAAATAGGGAAACAAAATGAGTTTCAGTAGCCTTCATTTTAATAGTCAGCTATTAAAAATATGTCCTTCTCCACCAGTGGCCTCTCTCATGCCTTGTGCTGATCTGTTGCACTCTGTCCATGGTTGTAATACTCTACTCTGGATCTGAATGGACACATTACATTCATCTCTGTCTGGAATAACTACATTTAGTATTTAAACATTTTTAATATAGCAGAATTCTTCGCCAGATGTTCCTCCTCTTGGGGAGCTATTTAAAATGTTTGATTGCCTGCTCTTCAGATCTATCTCACATCGCCAATATCTTCCCAGATATTACTAGCATATATGCTGAGGCACAAGAGTAAATACAGTTTCTTGCCAGATGTATGACAACAGAATCAGAGAGGATCCAAAAATGTGTCATCCACAGAAAGCTTTTGGATCAAAATGCAGACAGGGCCAAGGCAGTTCATTTTCCAGTTAAATAAATCTAGTGGCAAGGGGACAGAAGGGAAGCCTGAAGAAGGGATAAATAAACACTGGCAAGCTGAGAAACTTTTTTTAGGTGGTCCAAATGTAATGGTAAAATTCTTAGCAAGGCACATTTCATAATGTCCTGAAAAATAGTTTAAATCCTTTCCTCCAGGCTCTGATTTCCTTGCGTACTTGAGACACTCTGTGCTCTCAGATTGTTCCTGGGCATACCTCATGTTTTGATGTGCAAATACACCATGTATGTGGTCACAGTGAGTGTGCATTAATCAGCCTCTGCACAGCAGAACACAGAAGAAGGATGTACACGTCCTTGGGGTTAGTGGCAGCTTCTTGGTCAGATGTGAAGCTTCTCTCTCCCTTATCCAGCCCCTCTCATTCACACCACCAAACTCAGAGAGCAATCAGATAGTGGATAAAAAGCTATTTCCCAAGACCTCCATGCTGATGGTCGATCCTTGCAAAGCCTCCCAGATCTGGCACAAGCAGCCTGTTGGGCCCACTTAAAAGTGAGAGGATACTCCCCAAGAACAACTCTGCTTGTTCCCCTCTGCAAGCCTCAGCATTTGTCACAAAAGGTTGTTGCTGAAGTGTATGAAAATCTGTGGTGTATTCAAGAATACAGATGTAAAATAGAATTTATTTCCTTCTGTTCAGAAGATGATTTATTTTAGTGACAGAAAGATATTCTCCAGGATATGAAGGGGACTGCAAATCTGCACACTCCTAATAAACTCGTCTATGTTTATTAATTTGTAAGACTTACACAAAAACACACACTGACAAAAACACAGTCAGTCTCACAGAAACAATCAGATACATCCTGAATGGAAATCTTGCAGCGTGGGGAAACACAGAAAATCCAAATGGAACTCATAATAAGGCTCACCTATCATAGCTATATTCTAAGCACTTCTGCAATACTCACCATTTATAAACATAAATAAATGGTAAAAACTCATCATCCTCTCAGTTTGGAGTTTTCTGCAAACAAGACAGCTTCATTTATGTGCCCAAAACATGTGGAAAGATGTTGGGCACAATAAGCAGCCCCACACACAGACTGTACGTGTAAGTGGAAATGAACACCTAATGCTACATCTTTCTCTTTTTTCCGAGCAGTGGATCAGTATAAAAGATGAGTTATTGTTCAGATGAAGCTAAGGGCAAATGACTAATTGAAGAAGACTTTCAAATACATTATTATTTTTAATGCAGAGCATCTGCTGTTACAGATAAACCCCTTATCCTGCCCAGATCTTATGAGACCAAGAACACAAGTAAAAGGGGTAAAAAGCCTTCTGGAAACTGTAAGAGTAACATTCTCCACACAAGGCAACTGGACGTTGGTGGCCAATACCATACTGCTCCACTACATTCACTAGAAGGCAGCCTGTCAGTATATTCCTGCCCATTTTAGTGGGAGGGTAGCTCACCTGGACAGTTATCTCTTCATTCCTGTCTCATAAATTAACTCTTACTTTGCATGGGTCACTCAAAGAAAACTGTCTCTCTCTCACATATCAGAGCAGAAGTATTTGCAGGTCAGAAAACTATAAAAATAAATGCTGGTTTCAAATTAAAAAAGAAAAAAACAAAAACCTACAGGACAGCAATTAAGCCCTATTCAGACAAAATGGACAGCTTTTCAACATAAGAAATACTTAAATATGAGAAATAATGATCACAGCAAAAAGTGAAAAGTTGTAGCAAAGAACAGCATATGATGTAGTAGCTCTGTTCCTTCTGCATCATTTTTTTTCTCCCTAAGTTGGGATTGAAGGCTGTTTCCTCCTTAGGAAGTTCTGTGTTCCTCTGTACTAATACAACTTCTTAGTAGCCTTTCCTTCCTGTGGACATTAATAATTGATTTAATCTTTAAAATAATCAAAACAAAACAAAACAAGCTGGAAGGGATGATTGCAGAAGGGATGAAAAAGACAATGTATGCCACTTCAGTACCCCAGTAATGACTGGGATCACTCAGGTTAATATAACCTGATTGCCTGAATTATTTTTGACACGTACAACCTCTGTGGATGTTTTTAATGCTTTTTTTTTTTTTTCCTTCCAAAAAATCTTCTGCTAATTAAACGGATGTTTTTCATAGTTTCTTCTGTTACATTTGGTCAAAGAGAATAAAGCCCAAAACAAGATGAAAAGATTGCCACTCATTCTTTCCACTGGCATCCTGCTTTGGTGCTTTCTTAGCTCTTTGGTAGCTGCTGTATCAGCTAGAGGAAATGTCCAGCACTTAGATGTTACGTGACTGGGAAGAAGAAGTCTATACTTCTCTGTAGAGAACTCAATAAATGCAGTGTGCTGTGGCTTTGCCGTTACTCCACTCCATAAAACTGCAGCTCTAGGTGTGATGTGTATTAGGAGGAAGTCCACTGCATGAAGTTCCTGGTCAACTTCCAAGATTTACACAAGTTACCTCTATGTTTACTAACAGTGTTTGGCTTCTCTCCTTTAATTCTCTGCAATAAATCCTTGTGATTTTTTTCTGAGCTTTAATATACTCTTTATGGAATATTATCAATCTTCCCAAATGGGTGGGGATATTACCAAGCTTGCATGATATATATATGTAAAATTTTATAGTTGTTGGGTCATTTGTGTAACTCTACTGATATTGTGTAACAGTGTTGGCACCCTGTATGCATTACGTTGGTAACTCCTGCACCCTCAGTTACAGGATTCCAATGTGAGAAGCCTGGGAAAGGTGGAGGGGAAAGGTGCTATACAGAAAACACAGCAAAACCACAGTGGATATCACAGCATCCTTAAATCCTGAAGACACAAATTGTCACTGACAAGCAGTCCCTTTTCATCCTTGTTGGCTATGACAGGGAGCACAGATGCTATAGGAGATATCAACAGCTGTCCATATAGAAAAGAGAAATCAAAGATAGAGATGTTTTATGTTATGGCTCCATGTCTTGTGCCAGTAACATATAATCAGGTAATTAAAAAAAAAAATTGTTTGCTATTGGGTATTAATTTTTAAATTAATTTTAAATCTCATCCCCTGGCTCGCAGCAAGCACTATAAGGGAGTGGTGAAATGGAGAGGAGGAAAATAAGAGGCCATGAACATGTCAGTGAAGTTATTCTGCATGGCCTCATTCCTCCTGACAGAAATGTGTATAGCAATGTGTCAAAAACCCAATATCCTTTTGTATTTTTTTACGAACATTCTCCTGGGCTGAGTGCGTCATCAGTCTGTGCACAGAATTGCTATAGTCACACAGAGCTAGAAGGGATGTTTGGAGGGCAGAATCATGCTACCCTCATTAGGACACTGACATTTCGTAATTTCTCTTCTCTCATTCTGGCTTCCATTTTAACAGCAATCTCTGAAAATCAGCCCATCCTAGGATTTTATGTCATCTGGTTTCAGTTCAGACTGGAATACAGAATTAATGCCACTGAAATAATGGCAATTTTTTGTCTGACAGCTGAACCACAAACTATGCAAACAAAATACAGTTCAAAGTTGGTCCAAAATAGAGTTCTTTCTTTTCCCTTTCTGAGTTATTCAGCCTTCTTTGATTGCTGTTTGTAAAGTTCAAGTTCATTTTGAACTGAAGATAGTGCTTTGAAAGAGGAAATTTCAGCTTGAAAATATCAAAACAAAATATATTGATTTTTCCAAATAATTTTCTTCCCTTTTCTCACTCCTGCTCTTTTCTGAATTTAAGTTGTTTCAATTCTTGAGAAAGGAGACAGTACAGGTGGATTTGCTGTTTTCAATTATTTGTTCAATCTCTGCCGTTTGTCCGAGGTCTCTATAACAGTTCAGTTGAAATATGTAAATCGATGCATCTTGTCTACTTCCTTCTCACTGATTTTTTGCTCTTCCTGGAACTGGGCTAATTAAAAGTCCAATCTCCCAGTACATTTACACATTGGGAAACACTGAAGTTTTGCTCTAATCTATGTAGTGGCTGACCTTGCCATGCAAGAGCTGAGAGTTTTCAATCTTTGGTAATCTGCAGGGCAAACTTCAAACACCACAGCTCAAGCCTTTTGTCTCTTCACTGTTTGTGCTTTAATATAATTTTTTGGGTGTTCAAATGCATGTGCTCTGTGACCATCTCCTAAAAGCAGTGTTTGGGTTTCATTGACTGCTTTCTCACAGGTCTGAAAGGGGCCTGTTTTCCCCCAAGGCTGACTTATTCTTTTGTTTGGTGATCTTTTTTGCAGCAACGTGCACTCTGTGCTAAGTTTGATGTTACTGATATCCGTTAAGACTGACCCACACTTAATGCCAACACTAAACTGATAAAGAGATGTCAGAAACAGACACAGAATTAGATTTTTCCCCAATTTCTCTGATTAACTTTGTCATAAAAATTACAGTATTATTTTTTCTTTACCAAAGCAGAGGTTCTCCTATAAGAGCATGCAAGGGCAGTGGGAGAAGAAAAGGGGTTATTCAGTGTGTAAGAGGCTTCTTCTCTCTTTCCCACACTATTATTAACAAAATCTTCAGTGTATGCAAGTGCATCTGTTTGCACATGAAAAACCACCACATGCAATAGTTCAATAGTGCTCTTGCTAATTAATGTGAACACTTACACATGCAAATCACATTAACTATCAGTTTGTGCATGCAATTACTTGATTTATGCATGCAAATGTCCACCTGAGGCCAGATCTTAACCTATTGTAATCTGGCATAGCTCCACTGACTCCAGTCAAGCCATGCTGATTTATATTTGCTACAGAATTATTCCATGGTATTTTTGCTGACAATTTTACATTATTGGCAGTATTATAGATGCAGTTTCAGACTTGCTTCAAAAAGCTGACCTTTTGCATTCCTAACAAAGGCAGTATCTGACTCTAGTCATAGCCTGGATTTTACATTTTCTTCAAATCCTATATGCTGAACCACCTCTTTCTATCTATGAACTCAGCTTGCTCTATAAATCTTATCATGCCCTACAACCTGCAGCCTGAAAGGAAAGAAGGTCAGCAATTAGCCTTTTCAAAATAATGGCATGTTAGTTGTAGAGTTTTTGGGTGGTCCTATATATCAGATTGACTTTTAGTTACTGATCAATTGAAGATCATTTGTAAGATACAATGAGAAACTAGATAGCCTGTTGCTCTGGGCAAGGTTTATTCCAGGACTGGAGTGGAGGGAAGGTAACTTCAAAATGAAGGTGTGGAAAAAGTTTCATTATTCATGTATTTCTCCAGCCAACAACGAGCAGGCTGCTTTAATGCAGGTGTTGATTTCAGCTGAGTGCTTTCTTGGTGTCATGACAGCAATTATACACTTTTTCAGGGAATCACTTCCAAATGGTCTTGAAAAAGGCTCCAGACAAATTTAAAATGCTTCTTGCTGCTTAAAGAAAAAATTTCAAAGCCTTTAAAAATATTTAAGCATACATATTGCAAAGATCATGAAGCACAGATTTTCTCAACTTTGGAAAGATTGATCTGACCCTAAAGAACACAGAGATGCTCCATTAACAGGCCTCTTAAACAGAAGTTAGTTGTAAAGTAACAACAAGATCAGCTCTACTTATAGATCAGCTATAGAATCTCATCTGGCTATGGCAAATACTGCTGGGCAGTAGTCGCACAGGAATAATTCTTCTGCAGTCTTTCATTTTTCTAGGTCTACAGCCTATTTTGGTACCTTGGCCATTGCAAGAACAGCCATTCCTACTCTGGGAAATGCATACCACTAGTGTACTGTGAACACCCTGAAATAACCTGCTAGACCTGGTATAAGGGATGGATAAAACTGAGCTCCCAGAATAAATATGAGTCATGGGATAGAAGACAAGGAGATGTATAGGTGATTGTGGAATAAAAAGGTTGCTTTCGGCTAGAACTGAATCCTTTCTTTTAGCTGATGGACCTGGCAGCAGCAGATGTGAAGTTGCAAGGAGTAGCATGAAAAGCAGGCAGTGGCAGGAGGCCCAGAGGGATGAGGAGGACAAAGCTTGGGACGTGGGTGTGGAAGCACCACTGTGTTTCTCATACAAGGTCCTGCTTCAAAGAAATGTACCTGTGACACTGAGGAATTCTGAGAAGTGGAAATCTATGCAAGATGCAGTGGAATTTTTTTTTACAGGAGCATCATGCAGACAAGGTCTGGGGGATAATCAGCTTGACCTTCTAAAAGATCTGATGGGAAAGCAATTTTAACATCCAGAGGAGACTAAATATATCTTTCTGCTTTCTGGCAAATGAAACAGCTATTTCGTCCATGAGCTCTGCTTCTTAAAATTACTACTTGATTTACAGCTGTTAAGTCATTTTAAGGATCTGATTAATCATTTGCTCTTGGCAGGTTGAGTTATATCTGCTAAAAATAAGAAACAATGTATTGTGTCTTAATCAGAGTTATGGGGAACATGGACAAACAGAAGGGATTCTTGCAAACTTTCTGTGCACTTATGCGTATGATGCATGTTGGAGATAAACATACAAACACCACAATCTGCTTGGTTAGTAGAGCTGATTATTGAAAAGAAACTGTATTCCCACTGCATTTTAGTGCCATGATTGGTCATGGAAATTTTGTGAGAAAATAATGCTTGATTGAGGGTATACTCAGCAAAGTACTGTGAAATAGATGCTCCAAAAACAGGTAATTAGCAACTATTTCAAATATTCATTCTTATGTTGTTACTGTTGAAGCTGATGCATTAAAAGAAGAGAAAAACATGAATCGAGCTATTTCCTATGAAGTTTTGTAACAAAGAAGCTGGATGTATATTTGTATCCCTAATACCAACCATAGAATCATAGAATGGCCTAGGTTGGAAGGGACATCAAGGATTATGAATCTCCATCCCCCCTGCCACATGCAGGGCCACCAACCCCATTTAATACTAGACCACATTGCCCAGGGCCGCATCTAACCTGGCCTTTGGATGCTATATGTCTTAATATTTTCCTTTGAACTTCTCACAATTTTTTGCAAAGAAATTTCTGAAAGATAATATCTGCCCACAGCCTATAATTCCCTTTTACACTGTTAAGTACTCAGTGCTATTCTTACATGTTACACATGGCTTATTGCAGCAGTTTGTAAGAATAAGTATAAAAACAATGAAAATCAAAACCGTTCCACAGCAAACACTCCCACACCTCCCATACCATGATTCCTTGGCTACAAATACTAAATCCATCACAGTTTAAACAATCAGTGAAGACTGTTTCTTCAACAATTTACTCTGCTCAGCACAAGAGCTACCAGCAAGATTTAAGCGATTAGCAACACACGGTTAATGTAATGGAAAAGACACTGGATTCCCTGTTTCATTTCCTACAATTCTTACTCACAGTCTTGTTAATGGAATATAGAAAGGTAGAAGACTGCATATGGATGAGTACTTCTGGACTGAGAATGAAGGCTACATGTAGAATTTTCTGAAACGGTTGTGTTATAAACTGTGGAAGTCCTTGAGACTTTATGTGCTTTCTGAAAGAACACCATTAGTGTGTCAATATGGATTCTGTTTGTTCTAATTGCAACTTAGGAAATAAATTTGTGTTGAAGACATAATCTAACCTTGCTGTAACAAATCATCAGCGCGCTAGGATAAATATTCATGATATCAGACTGTTCACTGTAATAGGGTTTGGCCGCTGCATAAGAAAAATGGAGAATCTTGCAATTTGAATTAAACATTTACATATAGTGCTTTTATGAAAATTGTTTCCCGCAGATAAACATTAAGGTGATACCTTAAATAAGAAGCAAAAAATAAATTAGAGCAAAAACGGGAAGGATTTTTGCAGACCACATACAACACATATTGCGGAAGACTATGAATTTTCAGATTATTCTAGGATTAACTTCTCATTTTTTAAAATCATTCTAACGGACAAATGTAAAATAAATTAACTCACTGATAGGAACATTAAAGTAAGATGTTATGGTTAAGTTAGAAGAATGATTTTGAAAATAGACTATGTTTAGACAGAATATTTCCATAGGAGAAAAAAAAGAAACAGAAAAAAGGAATTTTACACAACCTTGCTTACGGTACACAATTACAAGTTTGCTTAGATCTGAAGACTAACCTATGCTTGTCTACACGAAGTAGGTGTATTTAATACACATCTAGATACATATATTCACATATAGATACATATATACACACATATTTCAGCCTCACACTGAAAAACTGTATGTACATATGTTTTTGGAATATGCTTGTATGGTTTCTTGACTGCAGTGTTGACCATCCAGTGCAGGACAGTCTTGCTGCCAGTTTTTGACTTCTGGCTGCTGGTTCATCAGTCTTTCTTATTGCATAAGTGCTGTTCCACATATATTTGAAGATCTTGGTGGACAACATGGTGAACATGATGAGCAGTCTGCCAGTGCAGCAAAGAATAACAAAAGCACAGGAGGTTGTTAGCTTAAGAATGTAGGTAGAAGGTGGAAGAAAATGATAGTTCTCTGTTTGGAAACTGAGATGGTGTCAGGAAGACTGTGTCTAAATCTCATTTTTCTCCTGTAAAAACACATTGGCATACTGACATGAGTCCAACAGAGGGCTGCAGAGGGAAACACAGCTCTGTATAAGAAGTTATTGTGTTACTAAGATAAGTGGGTCTGTTCAGTTTGTAGAAAAGAAATGTAGCAACAGCTGTCTTTAACAACCTAATGGTAAGATAGGGAGAAAATGGGGACAGATTCGTCTCTGAGGTACATAGCAAAAGAACGAGGTGCGACAGACAAAGAAAATTCTGACTGAACAATTAGGAACACACTGTTTACAGTGGGATGGTCAAACATGGACACAGATTGCTCAGCTCACAGGCTGTGGGATCTTCAGCCCTGGAGACAACTAAGGTTTGCCAAGATGAGACCCTCGCCTAGCTTCAAAGCTAGCCCTTCTGGCCCAATAAATGATTATTAATACTTGCTTATTACAGTGTCTTCAAGGAAATACATTTGGGACAGATATTTCTATAAAGCAAAAATAAGAAATTCAAATAAATATTTTCTTTTAGCTTTTGTTACTTTAGTCTTCTGTTTTGGATTTATTTATAAGATAAAGTGAGCAAGATTTCTCAAAGCTATGGCTGGATAAAACTATAAACACATCCTTCAGAGGGAAAAATTCATCCATGTATAAAAGAAAAAAAGAGAGGCGAGGGGGGGTGAAGTTGTTTCAAGCTTAAAAAAAAAAAAAAAAAAAACAAAACAAAACAAAACAAAACAAAAAACCAAAAAAACCAAAACCACACCTCTGCTTGCTTTCTTTCAGAAAGGCTAATTCTGTGCAATTTTGAAAGATTCCTGCAAGCATCCATTGACTACAGTGACAGATGTAATTACTCAGCATCTCTTCAAATAGCAAAGTATGTGAGTAAACAGCAGATTTCCACATACATTGACGACTTTCAATTCCATTGTTTTGAACGCTTTGGCAAACTCTTAAGAAAATGTCTTTTGTGTACATTTCTGTCAGTATCTGCAGTTTGTCAAAGCTTCTAGCAAGGTCAACTAGGGTAGGATTTCAAGATTTTTCTGTAATTTCTTTGTAAGTCCTTCTAGTTCTGGCCATCTCATCCCCACACAAAAACCCAGGGTAGCTAATTCTAGGTAATGTGCCAGAAGGACTTTCTGCCCCAGTGCACTTCCAGCCATGTTAGAATCACATCTACTCGTTGGTTCATATGACATTCCTGAATAGGCCAGAAAAGTTTCAAAGACACTTTACAGAACATAGATTTCAAATTGTGCTTCAATAACCTCTGGAAATCCAGTCCCACTACTTTTACTAAAAGTTTTAACTTGTTATGCTGTGACAAATGGTATGTGAACTGACAATGTACTTGGTCAAGATTTTGTCTCTTCTGTTATGCTACCAGCACTTTTCTGTTTGGCAGAGTAGAAAATTATCTTAGCCCTCATTAGATGACATGGTGGAGAACCTGTTTACACCCAGCCTCACTGTCTATCCAATGCTACTTCTCATTTTGCTGATGGATGTAGACTAGCTTGGGAAAAATGGTCCAAGTTGTTCATATGTCTGTACAAAACAGGTAGATACCTAGAAGATTGCACCATTGTTGTATCCCAAGTGCAGGCAGTGTAGGGGATTTTTCTGTCTTCCCGTTGATTTGGTTTTTATTTGGCTCCAGCAGCACAGAAGGTTCCCAGTTACAGTGTAAGCTATTGCATTTGTCTTTAGAGCTCAGTTTGAACAATGAAATCTCATCTACACATCTACCTGAGATTATTATAGGCACTGCTGTGTCAGGCAGATTGCAGAGGAGTGGAATTTTAAGAAAAGCGAAGCCTATTTTGGAGATGGCAGTCTGTCAGCACTGACAGCACAGCACAGAAGAGATTTCCCACTGGAAATGAGTCTTGAACCAGTTTGTCTTTTAATGGTCATCTGAGATGTTCACAAATAAGCAAGATCACAATGCAACAGAAAATAATTCAGCACTGTAAAACTGCTGAGAAACAGATGCATCTATGCATGGTTGTATTTTCACATCTCACCAACTAAAAACTGTGTTCAGTAGCGACTCAGTAGTCTGTGGTATATCATCCAGCATGCTATGATTATACAAATAATACTAGTAATAATAACAAATGTACCTGTGAGGTTGGAAGTGAATAATCTGACTCCTTTTTCCCCCCATCAGCTCTGTGTGTGTTCCCATTTCCACCACTGTGCCATCCACAATGCCCACGATTACACTGCAATCTGAGTGGGAGAAAGCCGATGAGCAGTAATAATAGTAGTTTGACCTCTCCTGGCCTATAAACAAAATACCCAACTGTAATTCATGTCCCCTGTTGCTTGATGGTTTAGAATAAGTCCTCTAATTTATCATATTGATACTGCTGTTACATCCCATTGATCTCATTTGCTGAACACCAGTACAGTCCATAGTTCTTTCACAACTGACTTAAAGTATTACCTGTTTCCTTTCCTGACAGGCTGGAGTTGAAACCTGCCTTCTGTTTTGGCTTTTTCTTGTTTCTGCTTTCACTGGAGTATCTTTTGTTGTTTAAAGTTCTATGGGACAAAAAGCTGGGAATACTTCCATGGATGCTGGCTTATTGGCAAAAGGCACAACTGTATTTTACTCTCTTAGGTCCCTCTGGTTCCAACAGTGGGACACTCACTGTTCAACACAAGGAAACATTACCCAACATTTCCTCGCCAAAGTGTTTGCTCTTAATAGCTAGATTTGGGCCTCCACTGCCCCTTAAAATGTGGGTTTTATAATCTAATAATTTGTGGAGGAAAGCTATTGACCTCACTCAAGAGCAGAGGCCTTGATTTCCAGGAGCAGGCTTGCAGGTTGGTACCTGAAGCCTATTTAAGTTAACTGTTCTGAGTTAAATATTCAAACAGATAAATTGTCTGAAGTGTTACAGTGAAGGCTCATCCCCTCAAATGGCTGCTGTGTGGTAACAGCCCCCAGCTAGATAAACCAAGTGGAAGTCATTGTTTCAGTGATGGTGAGGTGGAAGATACAAGAATATTGCCACAGAACAGCAGGCAGTCTTTTCTTGTGGTGAATGGGGAAATTACCCATGCAATTTCTACAAATCTGTCACAGACAATGATAACTGTCACTTGTATCCCTTCCCTGAGTTTAAGTTAAATGTATGAAAAGAGAAATGAGGGTTATATCAATGACAAAGCACTTTTTCCAGTCCAGTGTGAGCTTGTGTCTTGTTTTCTGTGCCTGGAGCAGGTACAGTGTCATCAAATAGGAGTTTTTTTTTTAGGACTGTACACCACAGCTCAGTCAATAGCCATTCCTCATTTCTGACCCCCCCCCCCCCTCCCCCCCCCCCGTGTCTGCTGATTTCCCCCTTCAAAAACAGTGGTAACATTTTTCTAAAAGAAGAATACAAGATCTATCATTTTTGCATCGTGAATAATTAGTTTTTAATAGTATATGACCTGAGTGCAGGTAAATGGAAAGGTCCCCCTTGATTTCTATGTTTAGTTCAAGCTACAAAAAAAATGGGAGCTAAAAGTAATGTTTTCCTTCCACATAACATTTCCTCCTCCTAGAAACTGAATACCAGTGCAAACTCACTCTAATTCAGAGTGCTTGCCCTCTGACATTATATATGTGAACGGATCCACTGGCAACAGCAGTGATACATGCAAGCCCCAAGTGACTTGTGTCTCGCTGAGGCAAGGCAGTGTGTTTACAATATTATGAGAGCTGCAATTTCCATTTTCTACACAAGGTGGCTGCCGAAAATCACTGTTGGCTTACACTGTTGCCTTTTTTTTTTTTTTTTTTTTTTTTAAACAAAAACAAACAAAAAAAAAAAACACCAAAAACAACAACCCAGAGAGACAGATCTCCCCTCCTTGGGACCAGCATATAAAACTTTCCCAGGTCAAGGTGTCATAGATGTACTACATACTCCATCTCTTCATTCTTAGTTATTTTTAGAGAGATGAGTTATGGTTTATAAATAAGTCCACCACATGAAAAAAAAAAAATGAAAAAAAACCAAAAAACCAGCCAGTTTCTATTCAGCACCAAATTTTCTGTCAATCTTTTCCTAGAAAGAAATGTTTGCATATTGCAACTATAAAATCCAGAATGTTATCATACACATTTTGTTAGATTGTGTTGCAGGTATAGTTTCTTAATCATTTTCTTTGTCTTGTCTTACACCAGTTATAGTTATCCTAAAGAGAATGGCTACTTGGCTGACCATGTTGATGAACGGAGGAAAGCATCTTAATTAACCTAAATGCAACCCCAATGAAGTTGTTTTCCAGTTTTTCATTCATTCATTCTGGAGGCATCCTTATCTTCTCTTCTTTGATTACAAAGGGAGCCTTGATGATTAGCTTAGGCTAAAAATCTAACTTCTAGATGCTAATGAGAACCCGGGAGGTTATTTTGCAGGAAATAAAAGCATTTTTACAATCCCTAAGTGATTAATTTCTTTTTCGCCCTTACAGTCAAGGCAGCAAACTTTTAAACCTAACCATGAATCTAGGTTTTTGGGTTGATACTTACATGAACGTGTTTCACCTACTGAAAGAACAATCTCAGCAGCACAACCAGAAGTCAGGACAGCTCTCTGTATAATAAAACCCCTAACATTTGTTTATAAATAGCTTCCCAGAGCCAAGAAACTTCAAATACTCTCGCTACCAATGCTGATTAGGAGATAGTTTTCAGCTGTTATGCCTGTGCTGTTAGAACCTTACTGGATACTCTGATATCCACCTGCAGACAAGAGGAAAAAAGAGAACTTCAAAAAAGAAACAAACAAAACAAACAGTGTAGTACACTTTTATACAGGCTTGCTATGTTGTCCCTGTTTGTCATTGGGCAGAAACATCTGATTTATGCTCTCCAGCCTACTGGTCCTTTACAACCAGGCTGCTCTGGTGCATTAAGGTAGTCTTTTACTGAACGCTGTGAGGTTTCTGGCAGCCCCTTTTATCCAGCTTGTTGATACCCCTCTGGGTGGCAGCCTCGGTCCCATTCATTTACCCAGGTTTGGTATCATCTGTGAACTTGTTGAGGACACAGTCTTTTTCACAGTCCATGTCACCAATGAAGGAATCAAATAATAGCAACCCTGGAGAAACACCACTTGCAACTGGCTACTGGCCGTGCTTTGAACTTGGAGCATTATACAACTGGGTTTTCACCAGCTTTGTAGTCCATCCACTCAATCAATATTTCCTTATTTTGAATGTTTCCATATCTAATACAAAAGAAATATAAAATAAAATCATTGAGTCACTCAGGATGGAAAAGACCTTAAAGATTATTGGGTCCAACCATGACTTAGCCATACTACTCTAACTAACAACACTCTGCTAAATCATGTCCCTGTGTACCACATCCAAACAGTTTTTAAACACATCCAGGGATGGTGACTCAACCACCTCCCTGGGGAGCCTATTCTGTAAAGAAGCGTTTCCTAATATCCAACCTAAACTTACTCTGGCACAACTTGAATGTTATTTTCTGTTCACTCAGAACTATTTCAAAATTTCTCTCTGCTTTATGGTACAGTATTTACTGTCCAAATTAATGGAAACATACCATATATGGTTGCAGAATCCCTATTCCAGCTACACTTGGAGTAAAAGGAACAATTGCTGAAAACCAGGGATGGGAAAATCTACAATATAAAGAAAGATGAAAAAGGATTGGAACTATTTCACCAAGAAGAGAATGGAAAGGACATAATTTGTATATATGGTATACAGAAAAAGAGACTGGAAAATTCTTTGTTCTCCCTGTGCAAGAGCAACAGCATAATTTTAATATCCAAAAACAATAGAACTGTTCGTCTGGAACCCAGCAGGAACACTACATCCATTTCCAATTTTTTTTTTTTTCTAGCTGTATGTCTAATATATTAACCCAGGCTGGATGTGGCTCTGGGCATCCTGGTCTAGTGGTTGGTGACCCTGCCTGTGGCAGGGAGGTTGAAATTATGGTCCTTTTCAACCCAAGCTATTTTATGATTCTATGATTCTATGATATTAGCCTAGACTATACTGGACCTTATGTGCCCTTTTTGTGTGTAATTTTGCCTTACAAACTTGGTTGCAAGTTCACTGTTTAGGTATGTACTTCCATTATTCTTCATTAAGAAAAGACAAATATTATAAATGAGTAATCTGATGCAAGACAAATATTTCTTGGATACAGAAGAACTGCAAACATGAGAAATCATGCTGCCTCTTCATACACAGAACACAGCTTCAGAGAGCTGCACCAAGGCATTCAGACTTGCCTGACAGTGTGCAGAAGCTGTGTAACAAATAGCAGATACAGGTCATTTCAAGAGAAATGTTACTTCAACTGCAACCAATTTTCTGCCCTTTCCCATGGGAGATTGTTTTTCATGAGCCTATTTTTAACTTGGATTATTATTCCTTACTATGTTGTGATAGCCGCAGGAGTATTGTTTTCAGTTTATCAAAGTAAATGTTTACTGGGAAAAAAAGAACTTATTCAGATGGTATGTAAAATGCAAAAAAAGCCAACAACAACAAGAAAACAAAAACGAAAACAAACTCTAAACCACTGAACTCCTTTATTTTGGAAGCAAAAAATCATAACAAAAATATACTGAAAGCACTGATCCAAAACCTTATGAAATGAAGGTCTCGGGGTTTAGTAAGGAAAATGTGGAGAAAGATCATTTTCCAAGAAAAGTGTAGTTGTTGCATTAACCACCTAAGGAACTTGCACCTTAAAACAAAATCTCTCAGCCAACCCACTGACTTTGCCTTGGTGAACAAAAGGGCATGCACATGGATTACTTCCATGGTCCTGAGCGTTTGGTGCTGATGGTGGTTGAGTATGTCCTGTAACATTCTAAATTGGAGGGCTGAAGACTTCTCTGAGAGCAGCCTCCTGAGGCCTCACATCTGCTTTCCTTCCCTTCCCTTCCCTTCCCTTCCCTTCCCTTCCCTTCCCTTCCC
>NW_024962334.1:21347625-21487487 GCF_019238085.1 Lagopus leucura
CCTTCCCTTCCCTTCCCTTCCCTTCCCTTCCCTTCCCTTCCCTTCCCTTTTTCTTTTTACCTTTGTTCAATTCTAGAAGCAAATAAGAACTTAATACAGCTATGCACTAGATTCATACAAACCATGCTGCAATTTAAGTCTTCCTATTCCACACCAGCAGATGCACCTGTGTAAATATCATTAGAAACCATGGATTTCACAAAGAGCTTTGCAGGTGCTGTTGAGAACAATAAGAGGTATGGTAGAGCAAAAGGATGGCAGTATAAAAAATAGCAATGCATACTTGTTTGTCTGAGATATTCTGGATACAACAGAGACGCACTGTATGCTTGCATGTTTCACTTGGCAGAAAGTAGGTGTTATAAGTATTTTTGGATATGAAAAAAACCGATTAGAAATCACAAGTGGTTCCATCACCTTCTGTGCTTGTGTAAACACTTTATGCGATGTTAGTTTTTTTTTTTTTTTAATCAATAATATATATAAGCGGAAAGCGTAATTCGTATTCAAGTTTATCATCAGCAGTCTAATTTAACAAACTCTTCCAACACCAGCAAGAGTTGAATTTTAAATTGCCAGATTAAATATTTAGTACCTTTCAGTACAAAACTGAGGATTTGTTTAAAGTCCCTGGTTCAAATTTGATCTATTATTCAAGGGACTAATTCGACCTAAAAATTCAGAAAAGAAATACAGTAATTGGTACAATACAAGGCAACATTATGACCTCCATCAGCATATTCCTTTTACAAGACATGTCAGAATGCAATCTTCTCCTTTAGATTCAGATAGTGCATCATAGTGTATGAAATTCTCGTTTAAGACTGGTGATTTGTTCCATGTACTGCATGTAAAGCAGAAGCTCAGACAAGAAATGGTTATTTTACTGTTCCCTTTATATGGTATTAAGCTCATCTGGAACTGCTGATTTATAAATTACACGCATAAAAATATATCATTGTAAATAGCACAACACACATGAGCTATACAGTCCACAGCTGCAGCTGAAAATATTAAGCTCTGGTTAGAAATCTGCTTTTATGAAAAATGTTCCTATCTGAGAAGCATCTTTCCATTTTCTTTCCTTTGTACTCATACTTGATGTATTTGGTAGAATGTCTAGGATTTGTAAGTTCCTCTCTAAACTGTATAGCTTTTGCAATACTTTCTTTGGGCTCTTCCATTCAAGTTATTGCTGTCTCGTCTTATTTCAACCAGCAGTGATGCAAGTTGGCTTTGTGCTGCTCCTTGTCTTCATAGAGGAATGATACAGATGTCCCAGCAGCAAACAAAAGAGGGAGGGAATGGCTGTGCAACCCACAAACTCTGACCCATTCATAGTAAAAGACAAGAAATGAATTTTTAAATGTCAGCTCTTTCCTCTGCAAAGGATAAAGATTCTGTTGCAAAATAAAATAAAATAAAATAAAATAAAATAAAATAAAATAAAATCATGTAGAACTTCATTTCAGATGAAAGATTCCCTAAACATGCTAACCATATTCAATACAAAAGTGATATATACCAATTTCATAGTGACTAGTGTTGCCTCAGAGAGAACTCTGACATTCACAAATTCAGCAAAATTTGATAATTATTATTTTATTTGAACAATTTAAAATATTTGTATTAATAGTATTGCAAACAATAGTAGATTTCTATATGATATATGAATTTATATATATAATTGTATCACATGTAATAAGATGCACACATTAAATGTGTTGTTGCTCACAACATATTTATACACTGTATCTTATAACATTCTTATTTTCTTTCTGCTGGACATATGCATATATATGTTGTTCTGAAAGAGTGATTACAGAAATTTGGGTTAGTTTATGGTATTTGCTTCCTGCATTAATTAAATGATTGATTTTACAACATAATTTATTTTTTAGAAAGAGCTGTGATCAGTTTTACCATGTTGAGTAATTGCATGCTTATAGGCACAGACACAGTTTAACCTTAAGAACGTTATTGTCTTTTTGTATTTTTCTATTAGATTTATAACAAGCTTTATTTTCCTTTCATACGGATTGAAATCTGACCTTCCCTCTCCCCAAGTGCAATGTTCTTGACTCAGACAGTATTTGAAAATTCTGGCAATTCTCCAAATGATACGTTTAAAGAATATTTTTATTAGCATCTGATTTGTGTTTGTTGGTGACATGTCTGGCCCTCACACAACCAATAGCTTGCCAAAACATAAGTTCTGTGGGATAGCTTCAGTTTTACACTGAGTCTTTTCTGGATTCACACAATTTAATTAAAATTTTTTTTTTTTGAGAATTTCTATGGCCTGCTGAATTAACAACACAATTCTGATAGAAATAAACATTCCCTACTGTCAAAAGCGAATACAAAACTTACAGCTATAGACCATAAAAATCAACTTTTTCCTTGATCAGAAACTTCTAGATGATGGGAAAAAGTGTGAAGACAATATGCAGCTTGGATTAAGAAAATGTTTTTCTGAAACAATAAGACCATTTATTCTTAAATGACAAGTCATTTCTCTATGAAAGTTGCTGTGTTTGGATTATGGAAAGACAAGCTGCATTTTGGAATGGGCTTTTTATTTAGAACATTTCCTTTTCAATTTTCTTTAACTTCAGAAAAGTCATAGATGAGCATTAACAGAGAGAGGCCTTTTTTTTTGCACATATTGCATATTTCTAATATGTGGAACATATCAGCAAAAGCTAAGGAATTTAGAAAGAAAAATACACATCTACCTCCCTAGGCTGTTGCCTACCTTTAAGCCACTGTTATCCACACTAACTCTCCAAATTCATCCAAGTATCTGTGTCCATCAAGGCTTCATTTTAGGAACAAAGCCACAGATAGGGTTCCTTCCCAACTCCAAGCTCAAACCAGGTTTTAATAGTGAAGGAATAGACTCCAGCCTGAATTTGAAGCAAAGTAGAAAAGCTCTTGGTTTACTCTGACACTGCACCTTTTCTTACACCTGTTTTAACAACTCTTTCAGTGGCTGGTCCCCTTAAGCTGCAGGCTGATGAAAAGAGGTTTTAGCAAGGTGGAAGTTGGCCTCTTCTCCCATGTAACAGTGACAGGATGAGAGGTAATGGCCCTAAGTTGCGACAGGGGAGGATCAGGTTGGATATTAGGAAAAATGTCTTTGAAAGAGTAGTGATGCTTTGGAGCAGGCTGCCCAGGGAGGTGGTGGAGTCACCATCCATGGAGATTTTCAAGAAGGTGGATGTGGCGCTGAGGGACATGGTCTGTGGGCGTGGTGAGGATGGGTTGGATGATCTCAGAAGTCTTCCCCAACCTTCATGATTCTGCGATTCTGTGAGGAGAGGTTTTGGCGGCTCTCCATGCAACGCTGTGCTAGCCAGCTTCATCATGACAGGATGTATGCAAGACACGGAAGGAGATTTAAGCATTTTTATAGACCACAACAAACTGTCTCTATGGTCAAATACTTACAGAAACTTCAAAAATACAAAATTACCTGTGAAACTGATTAATGCAATATTGCAATTTCATAGAAAAACAGAATGGATTAACTTGGAAGGGACCTTAAAAATCATCGAGTTCCAGTCCCCTGCTGTAGGCAGAGCTGCCGCCCACTGGATCAGGCTGCTCAGGGCCCCATCCCCAGCCTGGCCTTGAACACCTTGAACACCCACAGTTTCTCTGGGAAGCCCATGCCAGTACCTCACCACCCTCTGAGTAAAAACGTTCTTCCTAACATCTTCCTTCTTTTAGTTCAAAGCCATTCCCCTTTGCCCTAGCACTGTCACATTGTGCAAAAACTTTCTCTTGACTGATTACAAGGTCCTTTTAAGTACTAGAAGGTCTTAATGAGGTTTCTCCGGAGTCTTATCTTCTCAATTTAAATGACATTTTAAATGTACATCATTCGTAATGTACCCTTCTGACACTTGTGCTTCTTCTTTTTGCTTCATGGTTGTTGTTCATCTAAACACTATGTAGCATTTTAGCTCCTAAAACAGTGACTGATTTTATAATCAAGATCAAGAGAATTCACTTTGAATATGTCTTTTGAACTTGTATGTCTGGGTTCACAAATACAACCAATGTAACGAGCTGAAGAAAACACACATATAAAAGTGATGTTCTGAGAACATAAAAGGAAGAAGGAAATGAAGCTCATTGAAAATATCTGAATTTACTTCTCCTCATCTTCAGTCCTGGCTTCAGGGACTCCTTAGTAAGAACAACACCCAGCAGGATGATTGTACAAGAAAAGCTGTGTAATCCAGGAGGCATTATCATGTAGTATATTCATAAGGTTGTTCACCTGGGATAGCAGCAATGCCACAATTTTCTTGATAGGGAATTTAAAAGGTGAAAGTCATTAATTGGCTGAATTTTTCTCCTGCATGTGAAAACAAATCATGGTTGTATGATTTACTTGTGTTTTTAATCAAACGTTATCTCTCGGGAGGAGACCTGACTGCTCACTGGGAATTTTCTTGCACTGCTATGCAGAAAAGCTATTCTCTTTTTCTAGAGACAGAATTTGTCTCTGTTTAAGCTCTATTAGTCACTAGCAGTGAATGCATCAGCTACCACTTCTCAGTAGGCAATAACAATGACTGTGACCACAGCGGAAATCCAGGCTCCTTACAGTCTCTTCCTTCTTTGCTTTTGTTACACAAGATTTCATATTATTCATGATGGGTGATCTTTTTTAGCTTGGGTTTCTTTACATGACTTATTTAGATGCTATAAAGTAAAAAAAAAAAATTAATAAAACCCGACTAGACACCACTTTATTACAAAAGCATTGGTAAATAGCATAAATCAAAATTCATTTTAAAATCAAACAGGATATATATTTTTTTCCCCCAGATCTCTCTGATGTGACTAGGAAAGCAAACCAATATATTTCAGGTGAAGGAGGTAGTCCTTCTTTTCCTTACACCTCTTTAGAGCCACATGGTGCTTCGTAAATTACTTGCAACTAAAATAATCAGGAATAGCTTCACAGAAAGGCAGGTTAAATGGACCCTCTAGGACTAACAGAATTGAAGATTAACTTGGCTTAACAATGCCCCTGAAATACTTGAGCACACAGTATTCCAGGGACTCAGTTTATCCTCTTGCATTGAACTGCACAGTTTCAGGTACAATTATGGAAATAGGAAGAGATCACAGGAAGTTAATAACAGCTATTGAACCAAATACTCAGCTAGAATAATTATTTTGGCCCTGCTTTAAGCAGGCAGCTTTAGTGAGAAGCAAACCACCGAACACTGAGAACGTGCCACCCCGAATCAGAAAAGAGGAGAGAGCAATCTAAAGGGAAATAAAAGAGGCAATAAAATCACTTATTTATTGTTTGCATCCTGGCAACAAGAAATAGATAAGGTCTCTAATGCCCACATTAGAAGGAGCTAGATGACATTTGTCTGCATTTTCACTTGTAAGTGAGCTCTTACTGGGAGAATAATCACAGAAAAATGCCTATTGTGCCCTTTTAGCAGATAATCCACTCAGTCCATTGTATACCAACACTGCTGCTCTTCTAGACAGAAGTCAAGAAATTCAGATTCATCCTGATGCTTATGAGAATTCACCCCCAAGACCCTTCCTGAAAGTGCCTCCAACACAGAGTGATTCTCTATGGCACTAGGGACAGAACAACTTGCAGAACCCTGCCCTTCCTCAGAGCACAGCTGTTAACTGTTTCCTTGAGAGCATCTTCTGTCAAAGGACAGAATTACTGAAAAAGAAATGCAGCAGGGGAGCTAACTGGTATCTCAAGGGCTTGGAGGAAAATCAGTTATCAGCCTCAGGAAAGTTTGTCCTGTGGTTTAAACATTGTCTAATAGAGAGAGACAGGTCTGGCAAATAGAGAGGTTTAAAATCACCATGGCCTAACCTAGAGCTCTCAAAACTCGCTACTCTGAAACAGTTTAATGGGCTAGGAAACCTGGCACTTTTGTCTAGATTTTCTTTGCATTTTCTGCTAAGAAAAGATCATGAAAGAAAATGTCTTTGACTACTAAAACATCTGTTTTGGGAGTGGTTCTTGAAAGGAGACACCCTTTTTTTTCATACATGAGACATCCATGTAATATTATGCATTACCTTACTCATTAGCAGAAATAAATAAATAAAATTACATGCTATCTTGATGCCTATGACCTCTGTTAAAAAGTTGATCATGCCCTCTTGTGAGATGGAAAGCAGGGAGGGAGGTTTGCACATTATTGCTGATATTCTGCACTGTAGGGAGGAAAAGTGTTTAAATGGAAAACTATAAGCAGATCTGATGCTGTTGCTCTGCGTTTTATCTGACATTATTTTAGGGGTTATCTGTATGAAAGAACACAGACTAATTAAAAATATACAACTACATTCAGGGGTAGGCACTAAATTTTATGACAGGCCCATAATGACCCCAGCCCAATGCAAGAGCCTGCAGGTGCAAGGTAGGGACCTGCAGGTGAAAGAGAGGAGGGTTAAAGTGGTTCAAGAGTGTCTGACAGCAGCTGGGGCTCTGTGAGAGGCTGTTAGATCTGTAAGGGAGTGTGCTGGCCAGAATCTCTGTGCTGTGGGATAGGACAGTATATGGAAGGAATGTGTCTGCACTTACATCCATCCCTTTGAGAAGAGAGAGAGAAGTGGTAAGTACTATACTGGTTGTGGGTTTGCTTGTGATGTTTTGTTTTGTTTTTGTTTTTTTTTATGTTCAGTCATGTTCTGTTCAGTCACCTCATTGAAGAAACTTAGTGCAATGTGGCCTATTTGTCAGATTTTTATTTTCAAGTGTTCTCAAGTTGAGAATTACTATGAATTGTTTCCGACCTTTCCCACTTGTCACCTCTGTTGAAAAATCAAAGAGCTTCCGAGGAAGCCCCATGTACTGCTGATGCCTACAGCATCCATAACGTGTGCCTCATCTACGCACTAGTAACTCCTTCTTAGATGACTTTCTTTTTTTTTTTTTTTTTGTCTTAACTTTCTCTGCCCTTACCAGTTATCTTCCCTCTTCCTAACCTTATGTGACAAGCCAGGCTTCCTGGCAGTAAACCTGCCCTAGAAGATGCCTATAGTTCCCTGAAGCTACAATTAACACAGAGCTTCAAGAATTCTGCAGCCCAAAAGGAAAAACAGTTTTACTACCTGTCTTGCTTCTAATGGTCTTTCTCTGGGAGAATCACTGGATTATGAGGGAAAAAATGTTTGCAGTGAGTTCTACTCTCCTCCCAGACTAACTTCAAGGTTCTACACCTGTATGTTTTTGGACATAGGAACATCTTAGGGAGGAAAAAATAAAAGAAAATTTGTGCGAGTTCACTATGAATGAAGATTTCATGAATAGCAGTTTTGCTGTGTGGAGAGAACAGTGTGTTCAGAGTCAAGACTAAATATCTCTGCTCAAGGGCAAGTTATTCAAGGAGGAATTTGCCTTGCATCCCTGCCAGCTGCTGTGTCCAAGCACAGCAGTGCTATCGCAGTAGCATGTGATGTGCACTCACATCACTAAAAATATTGTGGTAGAACACACAGGCAGTGATGGGCAAGGACTGAGCCGATAGATGTCACTGTTGCATATGTTATGTGGTTTTATACTTCTGGCAAGCACTGCTGGATGTAGCTATGCAAGGAAAAGACTGGCTACGTGTCCTGTGTGCTTTGTAATACACACGCCTGTCCGTACGACAGGAAGTAAGTGAACTGGGGCTTCTGCTGTCTAGTGCTTCGTTAATCAGACTGCTAAAAATGTTTATTTTGTCACTTAATGATAAAAGCAGACCTTCACCGTAGACCTGTTTCAATATGCAGACCTGGCAATTAGCAATGCCATCTGTAACATGGTGGTAAATAGACATTCCAGAGGTAGAAGTGAAGCAGAGAAAGCATGGAGCAGCACAAAGCAGTGCCCAGCCATTTCCGCCCTGAGACAGCATCTCTTTGGGCACCACGCTGCTTCAGGCACACGTAATAGAAACGGGCTGTCAGAGCTCCTGGCAGCCCTTGAGGCTGACTCACACCTGGGAAAGTCACCAGAAGGCCTCGCTGCAACACTGGGCAGTGCATTTTGTCTCACCTGTATCTCAGCTGAGATGTTGCCAGGAGACACTTTTTGGGGAGGTTTTCTCTCACCAGGAGTTTGCTTTCCCTTCCTTGCTGGCTCGTTCATCCTGGCCTCGTTTCATGCCACAGCCCTCTCATGCTCCTACATCTCTGGCTGCATAACAGGGAAATCACAGAAAATGTTACTATAATTAACATGCCACTTCAGGGTCTCATTCCTGGCTCATGAGTCATCCCCTCTGTTCCTTCCCCCTTATGGCAATTCACGTGCATCTGTGCCTTTGCCTCAAATGGCAATGTTTTCACTATGTGGCCCTTTGCTCAGTGATGCCAGGTAGAGCAGGCAGTTTTGATCCTACCGACTTAACCGGAAAATCTGAAGAGGCTTTTTGGCCTCCCGAGTTTCCTGCATCTCATTAGGCTGCCTGGTGCACATCTGTAACAGCTCACAAGCAAGCCTGTCAGCACATGGCTCATTAAGGAACTGTGGTTGCCAGCTTCTTTTGGCCTAACTCCTTCCTTTCCCGGCCCAGCACAAGTGCTGCTCTGTGCTCCGATACCTTTGTGGGAGCATGAAGGAGACCAAAGCAATCTTGTGAGCATCACACTTTTCTGTGGGCGTCAGCACAATCTGATGTGCAATGGCCATCATGCTCCCTGAGTGTGTTGAAGTGGAAAATCCCCATGGATTGGGCTCTGACCTGAAGGACTTTCCTTGCCAACTACACAGAAAAGTCCAGTTGGTTGAGAAGGTTTTGGCCTCTCGCAAGTCCTTTTATAACTTCTCTCTTTCCTTGATCATATTGTATTTATGTATATATTTAAAAAAAAAAAAGAAAAAAAAAAAAAAAAAGAAAAAGAATTTAAGTCAAGGGTATTTTTTACCATTATCTCTCTATTTTAAATTAAAAAATATATATTTCTAGTTAATCATCAGAATTTATTTCTTGACCCATATACATATACTATTACAGTAATATCAAGACCCAAAGTACCTCAAACTTAAGCTTCCACAACATCTTTGTTGTCCCAGCAAAAAAATCTGGTGGTACAAAGTGAGCATCGTCACCTTGCCCTGCTAATGTTACTCTTCCTCAGGAATCTCAGACATTTCCTGGATTGGGGATCCAGAGAATTTCTCACAAAAACGTTACTCAAGGACTATTTTGGCTAAATCCATCTTTATTTATGGCACCTTAAAAATATTTTCAGCTGTCCATTGAAGCACTAAAAAACACAGATTTGTATGAGCTTGTACTTGCTCAAGAAACATGTAGATGTGGTGCTTAAGGACACGGTTTAGTGGGCAATCATTGGTGGGTGGGTGGAAGGTTGGACTAGATCTTAGAGGTCTTTTCCAACTTTTATGATTCTGTGATTCTACAAAACAAGTGTTTGTGCTGTGAATGCTCAGAGATGCCTAGTGGGGATGGGTGGCAGCTGTAGCTTCCTGCCATTGTCCTGCATTTCCTCTTCACACATCTGTCTCATCCCAGGCTTCATTTTCTGTAACTCTTTCCGGTCAGCAAGCTGGTGAATACATGCAGGTTGCCTGAGTCCCATTTGAATGAAAAGAACTTTGCAAGGTGCAAGAGTTCTTCCTACTCCTTCTTCCTACTCTACCTTATTCATCTGCTGCTCCTCAGTCCGCTTTCCCAAAAGTTTCTCCTTGTTGCAAGAGTCACCTGCTGTGGTTGCACCTCCAGCTTAAAGCACCAGGACCAGCCGATTGGCTCTGGATGCACAGTGTATTCAGTAAAAAGGTCAGCACAGGTTAGTTAGAACTATTTGCAGATAAACGTGGAAAATAGTTCTGTCCATGGAAAACTGCTGATAAAGCTGAAGCTATTCATCTCAGCATTTCTAACACAAAAAATAAAAATTTTTACTTGCAGAAATTATTTATGATGAAGAATTTTATAAGCAGAAACAATACTTTCTGCTTTTTTTTTTTTTTTTTTTTTTTCCTTCAATGAAACATTCAAAATTGTTGGTTTAGCCAAAATAATTTTTTAGCAGATAGATAGATTTTCATTCTGGCTTCCCCCAGCATAATCTAGGGGAGAACATCTTTGCAGTGGCTTTGCAATTGTAATTTGTTAGGGCAGAACATGCCAGGGCAGAATTAGCAGTCAGGTAATGCCTCTGTGCTTTAAAACTTGTACTTTGGTGAACAGATTTCCACATCCAACAATGGCTGAGAAAAGCAAATGCACTGCCTTTGATCTGAACATAATGAGGTTTCTTAAAAAAAAAAAAAAAAAAATGACCTTTTGAAATGCCTCCTGCTAATCGCCCAGAGAGCTACAATACACAACAGAAATCCTCTTTCTTTGTTAGTTTCCTGTAGCATCATTACTCATCACTTCTGGAGTTTGCTTACTCTTTCTGTGGAACTCTTTGTTTGAGATACTTATTATCGTGTTCCAAAGTATTCAGGCAGGACTGAAGCGGAGCCATACTGGTCATTTTATAAACAACTGTGGGGAAATACCTCCTCCTCTGTTGACAGGTTTGCCATTTAATCTGAAGCAAGATAGGACAAGTGAATGTTATGAGCTGAAAGAGTGAAGGCCACTTGAAAGATGTATGGCTAATGTTCTTGCAGCACATCATTTACCCCTTGAGCATCATGAATTATTTCCAGAAAGCACATGCATCTGACTGTGATTTAATTCAGCCTTTAATAGTTGCCAAGATTTTTGGTAGGTTAAAATAGTGCAGAGTCCTGAAGGAAGATTTGGAAATAGTTCTGCTTGCGTGTATTCATATAACTAGGAACTAAAAGAAGTTGGGGTTTGGTGGTTTTTTTTTTTTTGTTTTTGTTTTTGTTTTTTTTTTCTTCCTGAATTGTTCTCATTTGAGAATAGCTTCAAAAATAGCTGGCATGTTCTAGAAGCAATAGTCTAAATAATAAATATGGTAACAATTATAGCAAAGGCCTTTCTGACTTTGACATATCATCAAACTGGGGCTGCATGGAGCATCTGCCTAGGCACTAGAAATTCCCAGACGTCCATTTGATATGGCCATTTTTCTTTTTTCTTCAAGTAAATGAAATGTAGCGAGACTATATTCAAATCTTCAGTGTACCTCTGCTTGAAGGGAAGCATTATTCCGAGTGGTATGGTCCCACAGAGTGAATCCTTGCTAGTCTTAGTGAAAGACTGAGCTACCAGTGTATGTTAGGCTTCTTCTTCCAGGGCAGTGGTTGCAGTTGAGACATTGAGTAATATGTGGGACAATCTGAGAGGAAATGAGCAGGTGAAGGAAATTCCAGTGGATTTTGTTGGGGGGGGGGGGGGGGGGGGTGAAGTAGAAGTATAGATGTGAAAAAAATGTTATTTAGTAGAAATGCAATTATAATCGGTTATTTGCAAAATTTACGAATAAAGTTATTTTAACAGTTATATTCACATATAACTAAATGTTGCATATACAACCCCGTATATGCAACATTAAAATTCATTTATCGATGCCTTTTTTTTTTTTTTTTTTTTTTTTTTTGCTTGCACTATTTTATTTATTTGTTTAAATCTGAAACTCTGTTTGAATGTGACTTGTGTTAATACAGGTTTACTATAAACACATGTGAATACTTATGTGAAAGTGCCAGTCCTGGTGGCATTATGATTGAGAGCCCTTAGAGGGAAGTCATAGCAGAAGCTGAACTTGAACAAAATGGATTTTAAGTATCACTCATATAGTACGGCTCTTTACTGATTCTTGGCAATAACAATGTAACTATGGCTAGGGTGGTTTGAGCCATGCTCCTGTTTGTCTGAGATACTTTTTAAGGATGTTCAGTATGGGGGTTTGGGCCGCAGCATAGCACTTCTATGCTGCTTCTGTGCTCATCCACTGAAGGTGCTCATTTAGAGCAGCACCCTGTCACTGCTGGCCCTGTAGTTTTTTGAGAAATGAAAACATAAAACCTACATGAAAGCTATACTACTTTTCTGGAAAATAAGCAACCCTCTGGGAAAGCAGTGAGATGAGAGGAGGTTTAATTTTGCAGTAAGAAGTTTTTTGTTAGACAAGCTGAGTTTTGTAGCTTTTCACAGTACCATCCCTCTTGAAAGCCAGGGGACAGCTTTGGGGATCTTAAGAGATTTGCTAGTGCTTTCATAAAGTGAGCAGTCTGGGCTTTTCAAGCACATGAAGCTTAATTGCTTTCCCAGGAGGTAAGGCTAAAAGGCCTAGACATAAAAGCTAACAGAGGTTTATCTACTCAAAAATGGAATAAATCTGCATGCATAACTAACATTATGTGCACAAAGCCAGTATGTGAGTTGAGCAATGACTTATGTGTCTAAGAGGAATAAAGAAATTTAATCATCCATTGATGACTGTCATAACAAAAAGCTAGTTTTGATTCTGAAGGATTGAACTGAAATGCTGACACAAATGGAATTTTCCCATGATTCATTTGAAAACATAGTTTTGATTGCTTCATTGCAAGGAGTATAGGAATAATCTATAATGCACTGAAACAAATACAAATGTGTATTTTATAAATATAAAATTACCACACTGCAACTGAATATATGAGTGTAAAAGAACTATGGCAAAGTATTAAGATCTAATAGAAAAAGGAGAAGAAACAAAAAAGAGAAAGAAAACGTAACTTTGGAAAAGTCCCAGAAAGATTGGCATATATTCATGGAAAATATTGCTCCAAATCTCAAAGTATGTGTGAAAAAAGAAATTGAAGAAACAAACATGTGAGTACTTGTTAGGAACCCTGTTTTTCCCAACAAAAACTACTTTATTGAGTATTAAAAACTAAATCATGTTGCAGATGCCTCTTCATATTGCTCTAGCATCATAAAAGTGACCCATTAAAATTTCATCTTCGTTTTCTGCATTGCTTCTATACACTTCATTTACAGTAAATAAAACACACGTAGCAGGTTTATAACTGAGACTATTAGTGCTGTATAAAGTGATAGCTGTTTGGTTGTTTCCTCTGAAGCAAAACACACACATCACTGCCAGGTGTATGATCATATGGATAGCAGATGTGAAAATGAGTACTCCACTTATCATTTTTAGCGTGGTTTCATAAAAAATGGACAAAGGATTGGATTGTCAGAAAGACTATTTATTTTGAACCCTGAAAATGTTTACTCTTCATTTAAAATTCCCCACACGCTGTTGAAGAGAGAAAAGAAATCCCAATTCTGCTAATTTGCTCATTATTACAAGCCATTTGAATTCTGCAAACTGTAAACTTATTTTCTACTTATATATTCAGGATAACTAATTCCTGTTTTCTGAACATTTGTCCTTCACTTCAACATTCTTCACTGCTAATATCCAGGTGAAGAAACTTCTCCTTCCTGTGCTCCAGAGGTCCTTTCTCACCCTCAAAGCTCACATCCACAAGAGAAACCTTTGTGGTCAGGGCCCAGGGCAGGGGGGTTGGACTCGATGATCTCTGGAGGTCCCTTCCAACCCCTACAATTCTGTGATTCTGTGATCTACAAGAAAGATCAGACATTTGGAGTGCTACTCCCTTCACCTAATGTAAGTGTATAACCTGAATAGAAACCCATATTCCCCATTTACCTTTGTGGTAAGAAACAGGCGCATCTGTCATGTAGTTCACTGCGTTTTAAGACATCTGGAAACAGATGAGTCAAATCCTATGGATGTTTCGAAGGCAATTTAGTTTATTTCTTCAGCCATACATGTCTGAAGCAGAGTGATAAGTTTCAAATTGCACTGTCTCTTTCCCCTTCATTTCTTTCTTTGTAGAATATCATGTGCCTTCTTTCTCCAGGAGTGAGCCCATGCTAGATCAAATACTGAGGAGCCAGAAATCAACAATTATTTGTAGGAGAATAGTCATATTCAGGTCATTTTTTAGAATCCAAAAGACTGCAACAAAAAGAATTATTCTACTGGGCATTAATGAAAGGTAATTTTGCTTTGGAATATGTATGATAAGGCAATTGTCACAGATGATGCTTGGAGAAATTAAGGAGTGGGATGGTGGGGTGTTACTCTGATGGAAACAGCAGAGCAACTGAAAATACAACAAATAATACAAACATATCCATAAGTCCTACTTTGTGGAGCTAACACGATTTCAAAATATCTTTCTGTGAAAGCATTCAATAAAACAAAAACTGGCACTCTGTGAGAATTACAGGAAGGCTTGGTGAGTTTTCTTTGGAGCATGAGATACTGATGTTGTTGGACAGGCTGGGAATAACCAGAGAGGATGTGTAAGTTTCCCTAAGGGCACAATAAATTACCATTTCCAGACAGAAAGACATACTTCATAAAATCGTTTCTTAATACAACTGCTGATGAACCAGGTAGGCAATAAAAACTCAAGATGATTGCTAGGGTCTCAGGTAGGTAAGAATTGCTTGCAGGCTATTTGGCTGAGCACACCACAGGGGCAGATGGAAACAATCCACTGTAAATGATTCACCTACTGAGAGCAATGACAGTCTTCTGCTGAGAAATATTCTTGAAACAAGAAAGTAATCCTTTTGCATCTCTATTGCTTTTGGCACATCCCCTTTGTCTCTGTCTGTCCTTTCACATTGCATCACAGTATAGCATCTGCTGTGCATGCTAGGGCAGGTGCTTGAGGAGAAAAAGCAGCCCAGATAGCTGGAAGAGAAGATCCAGGCAGAGCTGTAACCATGGAAAACGTTGGAGCGATGGGCAGTTTGTGATAAGGCTTATAGGGCAGCTGGAACTTAGTAGAGAATAGCAGTGCATGGGGATTCTTCTAACTTTGAATAGAAAATTCAGTCCTCTGCATGTACCTAGGGATCCAGATTTAACAAATAAGTCCCCCAAGTACATTTTAAAAGAAGGAACACATCTGTGCTGCTGATGGCCTTGTTACCTTGCTATTTATCTTCATTCCTAATAGTCTGGAAGAACTTAGGTACTCCTCAATATCTCAGACCTTATATAAGAAGTTTGTTTTGGAGAAGCATGGGTGCACAAAAAGAGGCGAAGTAATGTACTGGCTTTCACTCACCAGTTCATGTACATACATGTACATGAATCACTACAGCTGTAGTGATTACGAACTCATGCTTCCCTCATACAATCAAACAGAAAAGCTTGGAAAAACAGCCACTTCATTTTCTTTTTTTGGACAGGAACAACCATGGCTCCAAGGCCTGTGGGAACTCTTCTGCTTTTGATTGTATTTATCTCAGTATAAAAATTAGCGGGTGAGCCCTACATTGAGAGAGAATTGTAGCACTGCTAAGAAATGCTTTCTTGTGGAAGGGAGGGTTGCACAAGCCATCCTGAAAAGCTGTTTAATCTTCAAACAGAAAGCCAAATTCTTTGTGTTGGATGTTTGGAAACAAGTTCACTGAAGGTAATGGAATAAGGTTATCAGCTGTCCTATGCATATCTATATGGTGGGATTTACAGTTCAAGATCTGGCTTTTTATTACTTTTGTTACAAGGGTAGTAATTTTCCTAAAGCTGACTCAGTCCAGGAAAGCAGTTTCACTTAAAACCCTCCAGCAATGTCAAGTGAACAGACCTTAACAATCTGCATGCTTTCTTAGCATTTCCCTTATTAATTAGTGAAATCACCTACCATTAACTTTGAAATAGGCCTGCTCCCAGGTGTGACAGGCATTTTCCTAGTGCTTACTGTGACAAGAGTCCTGTGAGCTCTCCTTTTGCCCGACACTATCACACCTACAAACTTGTAAGTAAAAAGTCATAGGTACAATGTCTATTGATTACAGCAAAGGAAGGACAGGTTAGTTATCAACTGCCACAGTTTAACAAAACTATGCAAACTCTCTGTGTTTCGATTAAGCTCATAAAACTAATCCTAGTAAAAAATAGATAAGACACTTTGGTTTAGTATTTCAACTCATCTCATAAGAAAAGGGTTGCGAATTGCAATTTTCATGAAAGTGTCCTTTTTTGTTATGCAATTAGGATTATCAAATATCATTATGAGTCTATGCAGTTCTTTACAGGTTTTAGATGCCTTTAAATTGAAATCTTATAGGCTGCAGAATAAAGTAAACATCTGGGGAAAAACAGTGCTGCCATGAGCTGGTAAACGTTAAATTCATTCACTATTTTGCAAACAGCATTATTCTTCAATTGCTGACAGATATTTCAAACTGAAATAGAGCACTCAGAACTTGGAACCATTGGGCCCACTGGGACCAGTAAGCTCCAATGCCTGTATGTGATGATTCTTTGAAGCCATAAGGATAGTCAGTTCCTGTACCTTTAGTTTGCACCTTCCTGTCAACTCCATATCCCATCTCAGGGGCTTCAGTTTGTTAGTAATTTTTTAACTATACAGTCAGTTTAAGTCACCATTAATTCATTCTCCTGAATTACTTATGAATGCTTTCTCTGAAGTCTCAACTCTCATCTGTGGAGCACAGTAAGACATTAATTCTCTAGCAGGATTAGCACTGCTGGCATAAAGCAAGTACATGGGCTGAATGCTTCTCATCTATTCATGAACAAGGCCTTTGGTGTTTCTTGAGTTGATGTTCTTCCTTCATCACTATACTCATGACACTCATCTTAGGGGTGATAGCCCCAGTGGGATCACTAGCACCTTACTTGGGACATGTAGCCTCTACTTGTATAGGGGTAAAGGAAGTGTAACTAGCAGCTAGGGTAGATGGCAACATAGCAAAGGGGATCTTAAAATATATGCTCTTAGGCCTTTTTTTTTTCCCCATCAGAGATAATTCTTTTGATCTTTATACCAGCCTTCTACTGCTGAAAAGGTGCTTTTAACATGTATTTGTCTCTGACTCTATATCTGTTTTTAATTGGCACACAGCCAGTCTGCCAGCTGCATGGGCATAACCAGCTGTGGAAGATGACATGAACAGTCTGAAATAAACCACCCAAGTACAAAGTTTGTTAGTAATGCCTACAGGCTGAATGTGCTGATCTATTTATAGATCCATTGAATCAGTAAAGTCACCCAGCTCAATCTGTAGTTTTGCAGTCATTCAGTAGTGTGCTATTCTATCATTCTTAGAGATGGCTGGAATTTTGCTCTTCTTCTTGCCCACCACTGTCTCTTGCCTGGTGGGCAAGGCTTGGTTTTGTCTGGTGGTTTTCTCACATCTGCAGATGACCTTTTAAACAGGGCTATAACATTAGCAATTTTTAATATCCTTGTATTGAGTCAAATTTGTAAAATACATTCATACACTAAAAAACAATTCACTTAGCTTAAGTAAATTAATGCTATTTACTTTAGTCATGTTCTCTATTCTCCCTTTTAATCTTCTAAGAGCAGAGGACACTCAAGGAACCTCAGTTAGGCACAGCTCTTTCACTCAGATCCCATGGCCCAGAGCAGCTCCCTCTGTCATGACAGGAGCACCCATTCGTTTTGGCCCTAGCCAAAAGGCAAGCTCATCTTTCCATGTGGTGCTGCCAAGCATCTCACTTCAAGACCTTACTTTGTTTATCCCTAAAATACATAGATGGTTTTGAGACTGTCCAGCTACTGCAGCATGAGAATGTTCTACATGAACAGCGGTGAGGAACATGCTGAAAGCGATGCAAGGGAAATAACTTTTCTTTCCATTGTAGGTAATATTTACCCTTAGAAAGGTCAACAAGGGGAAGCACAAGCCCCAGTAGTGACACAACTTATTTTTCTAGGCTGACCCCAGTGAAACTGTTATAGCACCTTCCAGGTCAAATACTGAATATTTCCTTACTTCATTTGCCTCCGTTTTACTAAATAATTCCGAGCCGGAGGTAGGAAGCACATTTTGGATTTTTCTGTTATCTGTGTGGATGCAAACGCAGTATTTTCCACAAAGATGTTCCATTAACCAGTCACAGATGTTAGATGATTCAGCTTAATAGCTGCTATTTCTATTTATATAGAGAAAATAATTTCCTGTTTTTTACTTAATTTTACTTGCTATTTTAGTACTATAATTAATAAGTTTCTGTAGTGTTGCAATTTATTACAACTGTAACGAAAACACACATACACATCCAACCCAAAGCAACAATCACTCTTTTCTTCCCCGAGAATGCTGGTAGATTAAGCAATAAGATATTTTTTCCCCTAAATTAAGAATTCACTGCTTAATTCCTGTGCAGAAATAAAACAAAGAAAAAGGGAATGTAACAGTGACTTCATTCTAAACAAGCCATCCTAGCTCTGTCCTACAAGACTTTTGAAGTGACCCAAATGAATGCAATTGAAAAGTACAACAGACACTGATAAACTATATAAAATATACCACTCCATGGAAAGCATTCCACTATTACAATTATCATCTGAAATACAACATTGAATCCTCAAAAAATGGATGAAGGAGAGTAACATCAGAAATATGGCAAGAAGTGGAAAAAACAACCACTCCTCTCTAAATGAAATAGAAATGCTTTTATTTCAAATATTATCTGAGAATCAACAGCTCTTAGATCATAAAGAAAACTTCGCAGCTGCATCTTGGAGGAAAAAAATAAAATCAACAGAAGCAAGCACAAGCAGCCGTCTGCTTATCCATGACAGTTAGCCATTGCCACACTCACGGATGACCCTTGATCTGTGTCAACTCACGTGGGCCAGAGTTTCAGGGGACAAAGATCTGGGTTCTTCCACCTGAACTGGTGGACTGGATGAGACTGCTTTAGGTCTGGCTCTCTCCAGATCACACCATCCCTCCAAATGCCCAGCCCCTGGGCTGCCACTTGTACCTATCACTCATGGGCATACACTGTTTATTCCTCTCTAGGTACATAGGCTAAGGACAACACCAAGTTGAGCAACCAGGCTACACACTACATGGCCACTGTTTCATCAGCAGAGATACAACCAACATTACTTCTTTGTCAGCTTTTCACATCTTCCCAGGAAAAACAAACAAATAAACAAACAAAAATTCTACTAACAGCATTCTACTAACAGTGTGCATTTACAAGGGCATAGTAGTGTCCTTCCTTTGCCAGTAGCTGGCTGTGGGTGCCCTGCTCCACCACCCTGCCATTCTGGATCACCGCAATAATGTCTGCATTCTGTATGGTTGTCAGGCGGTGTGCAATTACAATGCAGGTTCGACCTTGCCGGGCATTATCCAGAGCTTTCTGAACAATCTGCACACAGATGTGAAAATGTTGTTAGCAATTGTACAGCCTCAGATGTAGGAAACACATTTGATATCTTACTTTTATTATCACCTGAATATATGTCCTATAAACTACGTGTATATATGAGATATCCTTACCTAACAGGGTTTCCCTCAGTGAGAGAAGTCATTGACAGTTGGGTTCTCAGACATCAAGGTTGTGTCAGAACAGAGATTCAGCATTTACTACCAAATACAACTAACTGAAAAACCCAGAGTATAATCTGAGCTGCCTTTTTTTTTTTTTTTTTGGTGACATTTTTATTGTTCCAAAAGCTTTTTTTTAAATGAAAAGAATCTACTGCTTAACTTAGGCACAGCTTCCTAATGTTTTTAAATTCACAGCCTAAAATGGAAATGCTACTGTGATACACCTGCTTGTTGTTTTTTTTCCCCATAGCTGATCAACTGCATCACATTACGCTGACTTTCTTGAAGTTTTATTCTAGAGAAAAGCAACTAACCATATATAGCTGTAAGTAATTCACGTGATCATCATTACTCACCTTTTCACTTTCTGTGTCAAGTGCAGAAGTAGCTTCATCTAGAAGCAGAACAGCAGGATTACGAACCAGAGCTCGGGCAATTGCTATCCTTTGTTTTTGACCTCCAGAAAGTTGTGTTCCTTTCTCACCCACCCGAGTATTATATTTCTGAATGTTTGAAGGGGAGGAAAAAAAAAAAAAAGGCTTAAGAATACTCATAGAGAAAAGTAAAGTTTCACTTGTAGCAATAAAAATGTTTAGGTTAGATTCATGAAAGAACAGTACAAATGGTTTTAATAAAGCTAAAGTGTTATAAACACCTCAAGCATGAATGGTTGTATAATAAGCCACCTATCTATACTTGATTTAAAAATTTCCTTCCCCAAAGACTAGAGCAGCTCTTGAATGGTACTGCCAGTGATACAGTGTTAAGGTGTCCAGGTGACACTTAATGATCATGAGAGTAACAATATGTTTCCTGACACATACATCAAGGACTTCATCCTGTGTTATTCATAAATAACTGAAGAATCTCAAACATTATTAGTAGTGACAAGACTATAGTATTTTTCAGCATCATGACACCATTTTCAGTTATGCAGAGCTACAGCGAAAACAAGCCATCAAAGAATTTTTCCTTGTTAGAACCAAATTCTATGCAGGCATGAAGGTTAAACATCAGGCAATTCACTTTTGATTTATTAACGCACAGTATTTTAAGAAACACTGCCTGTCCATCCAACTAGATACAAAACATTTAGTTTTGTTGAAGTATTGTAGAAAAATTAAAGTAATTTGAGAAGTTTCAGCTACAGAAGCAAAAATAATATTAAAAAATGAGGATATGAGAAAATGCTTGTACAATGTCCATATTCTTTCCCACTCATTCTGCTTTGTCTACCACTACGTTCATACATACATTCACACATTCATACACTGACTTACTTGAGCAATCCAGCAATTAAACAACACACGTTTTGGTATCTTAAGATATCAGTTATCTTTAAAATACATTCCTCATATAAAGGAAATTATAACTACATGTTTTCATTTTTATTTTTGTATTGCCTATCTCTCCATGTCACTCCAAGCGTCTAAAGTGCACTGTGAAAAGCAGACTGCTGTTTCTCACCTCTGGCAGTTTGTCAATGAAGGCATGAATATTTGCTGCTTTAGCTGCTTCTTCAATTTCCTCCTGACTAACAAGCCTATCGTTGTCTCCATACTGAATATTTTCAGCAATGCTGCAGTCAAACAAAATGGGTTCCTGTGACACTAGACCCAGCCTGGACCTCAGCCATTGTAAATGCAAAGACTTGGTATCAAATCCATCTGCTAACTAGAAAGAGAAACAGAAAAAAATGATGTGATATTGACTACAGAGCTCATTCACAGATATATAACGTAAAGAGGAAACAAGCTGTATCAGGAAACCTGTTAAATGTGAAATTTCCATCTGAATTCAAGTAAATTTTGCATGTGAAGTGGAACAAAAGCAACACTGTGGATAAATATTTATTTTCATTATTTTTTAATTTCATGTGTTTTTCTTTTGTTTTCTGGCAGATAGAAGCATGGAGCACATAGCAGAGGCTGTTCCTGCAATCCTTCTAGCCCTGCAAAAACCAAGCAGAACTGGGATCCTTGTGGGAAAGCTCATCCTTAAGAAGCTGAATTAACAATACGTATTCTCAACTGTGGGCCTTTAACTCAATCTTAAAACCACCAGGAAGGTTTCATCACATCTTTGATAACACATTAACAGTGAATGCATCAAAAATCCTATTACATCCTTCTTAGGTTGGTACTGTGTGAAGAATGTGTTTTTGTCTCTAATGTGTGAATTTATATTCTCAGATGATCTGCACACAGTCAAGCAGATGACACGAATGCTCTGGCCCAGAGTGATCAGACACTTAGAAGCTTTGAGGAGACAGTGTAGCCTGAAAACATCCCTCTTGGTGGTGTATCAGTACTGTGAGCCAGTGTACTGTGTCAATCCCATGCATTAGCCACTAGTGCTGGGGCAGGTAGCAACAGTTGTCTGGAGATTGTCTGCAGCTGCAGCCTCAGTAACCCACAACTCATTTATGAGTCATCTCTCCAGAGCTATAGCCAAGATCATTTAAGACCCCCGAAGCCTTAGAAGATGAAGAATTATGTAGATTCAACGATTATGAATAGCCACATAAGTCTACTTTACCACTTGTCCTTCCACAGGATCATAAAATCTCTCCAAGAGCTGAATGGACGTGCTTTTGCCACAGCCACTGCTTCCTACTAATGCCAGAGTCTGTCCTTTGTTAACCTTCACATTAAGTCCTTGCAAAACTTGAACTTCTGGTCTTGTTGGATATACGAAATTGATGTTTCTGAATTCAATGTTGCCTTCAAAATTACTCTGAAAAGTAACAGAATGTTTGTATGGTTATATTATCATTTATCAGCTTTAAATAAAATAAACAGTCAAGACTTAAAAGTGTTGAATGAGAAAACTGACCCAGAAGTATGAGACAGTGATTTTGAAATAGTTTTTGTTGTTCTTTGCAATCACATATTAGATCAAGTTTAGTATTGTCATTTATAGGATGATCTCTAGTTGCAAATCACTAGATCCTTTTGGAATAACAGTTCTACACATTTCTCTCCTGCATTTATATTTACTTCAGCTTTCAAAAGGAGAATCTTTACACAAACAATGTTAGTGTTTTTCATTTGCTACACATCTAATTGAGGCACTTTTCCTGGTATGATCTATCACATTTACTCTCCTGATCTCACATTGCAGGTAGCATGACTTGAATGAATACATCACAAGGTTAAGATCAGATATTAAAGTAAGAGAGGTAAATTCTTTAGTAGGTAATTTACAGGCACATATGACAAGCGAGTGTTTTGAAAAGCAACAGCGATCATTAATCAGCCATTCCAGACAGGCAGATATCTAAGACCAAATGAAAGAATGGGGCAGGCATTCAGACCTTGCCTAATTGCCTGCTTCCTCTCGGTAGGAGCAAGTCCCACATAAAACTAGCAACATTCTAGGAATGCTAGCACAACAGCTGATTTAAGGGGCTTGCTCAAGACACGTGCACTAGTTTTTGAGTCCAGTCTAGGCTATACATATTTCTATCCAAGTTTTATTTTGCCATAGATTTTCTACCAAATTTTTCCAAGTCTATGCCTGACAGCTCTGTTTCAAAGAAATACACAAAGAAAGTAATTAAAAAGTTTGAAAATCCTGTGTAAGATCTTAAAGTTACTGAAAGTGGATTACAGTTTCCTGTGCAGGGGCTACTGTCTAACACCTACAAGTGAGATAATTTTCATTTGTATGTGTAAACGTAATCCTTCCACATCAAGTCTCTGCACAAAGTTTATTTGCCAAGATCAGCTTCCTTAATGACAATGTTGGTTTAAAGACGAGACATTTTAAACCTCTAGAGTAAATCATATTATTCATTAAGTTAGTTTTGACTTCCCAAGAACACATTTTCTTATAAGAGAAACAGTTGTAAGGGGATGGATTTTGGCAAAATTGTTCTTTCTCTGACAGGGCTACTCTCCTGTTTATCTGCAAAAACAGTAGTAAACTGCACTTCTGTTTTATTTCTCCCGTAAACCTTTACACAAAGGCAATGAATTGTGAACTGACATTATCAATGTTTTCCTGAAACCATTTAAAATGTAGGGCAGTTGAATGAAAAATCATTTCAGTTTTATTGAGAGCAAAACCACATTTAAGGTGACAGGCAGAAGGTCCATTAAAAAAAAAAAAAAAACTAGCCAGGCAGTAACACTATTTTATACAGCATCTGTCTTCAGTGATGCTCTACAAAACATGAGGCAGTGCAAATACAGTTGTAGACAACAGAGCATTACTAATAATGTCATTCAAGGTTTTTCTGAAAAAAACTCACCAATTTTTCACCTTCTTCACTGTAACTGTCAATTTGAGGTTTTCTATCCAAAAGTTGAAAGATTCTTTGAGCTGAAACTTTAGCTTTGCCATAATCTGGTGCCAGAGAAGCAGACTGACCAACATTCATAGCTGCAAATATGACAGAAGAGAAGACTCTAAAAACAAAAGATAAAGAATCACTTGTTTCTGGTGGAATGTGCTGTTTTCTTCACATATAAAATAAACCTTCAAAAATAATGTTCATAGCCTCCTTAGGTATGTCATTAATTACTATTTTATAGATCAGTAGTAGAGTCACAGTAAAACCCTCTGCTTGGAAGAACGTGAAACATTAAAGACTCCTCCAGAGATGATGCACTGCTTGTAGTCACAAGTGTGTATTTGGGCAGTGGAGCCTTTCTCCAAAACAACCCTTTTGCCCAAACTGCTCCCAAATGGACCGCGAATTTGGCAGTCTCCACATCCCATTACCTCTGTAAGTAGATTAAAAAAGCACACACTGAAATATTATCCCATATATACCCATCTTTACCTTCACAAACAATACTCACATAAATACATTTTCAAAGTTACTCAAACAACGAGCAATGAGCCACGCCCCAAATCTGAAAACTGCTGCATTAACGAAGTAGTTTGCAGACTGAGCTATTCCATAGGTAAATCCATACAAAGGAGCTTTTTTTAGAGAATCTCTGTGAAAGGGAAGACATTTTCCATAAATAATTTGTAAAATAGAAACAACAGACATTGGCTGGGAGATGACCAGATTTCTGGGTTAAAGTTTTCAAGCAACACACTCTGACCCTGAAAGCATCTTACACTGTGACATGGAGTTGCCCATAGAACATAAAATTGGAGTAATGAGATCTTCAGTTATGCTATCTTGAATTGATCCCTTTTCTTTCCTATAGCAGGGCAAATCACTGGAGCAGATTTTTAAAAATCGCATTTTAATAAGCTGGATCATCCGTACTGGTTATTGAGAAATAGGCAGGCTTCAGCCCAGCCAAGGGTTGCCTGTAGACGGCAGCCAGGCCTTCCTATCCATGCAGAGACCTCTTATCCCAGTTTGGAACAGGGACATACTGCTGATTTTTCCCACAAGGATACAGACTAAGCCTCTCTCAATTTGTCTTTCTAGAGAGGTTTCATTTGGTGTAGCTAATTCAGTGCACACTGAATTAATCAGGAGGACTCTGCCCTCATGGTCTAGAATGATCACTAAAAAAAAAAAGGAGATCTTCTTTTCAGTCTGAGCAATAAATCAAAGACCTCTGACAGTCCATGCAAGCATATTACTTACATATTGGGCAATGCCAGCTTGCCAGATATTGAATTCTAACACTGTTTTGGATTATGACAGTTTATGCAGTGCATAATTTTCAATTCCATCTTTTATATTTTTACGTCAGAAAGAAAAACAAACCAGATCTTATTTTGTTTAAATAAAATGGAATTAGAGAAATCTGACATCCCTTGTGATTTGAATGTCTTTCAGCAAAGAGATGTCAGTGGCACACAGAGGCTCAAACAAAGGAAATACATGAAGTTCATTTGAGGTTTCAAAGGCACACAAATGAAATAAAACTGGTTTGTGTTATAATGAGCATGGTATGTGAATTGACTGTCCATTTCTTAGTTGATACCAATTAATCCAGTGTACTGAAATTGACTGAATAGATGTCTTACATTCTATACACACACAAGCAAACGATATTTATGTAAAGCACTAGGAAGATGCATTTTATAAAATATTCAAATAATGAAAGGACAAGTCTTGCATATGTTATTCTCCACACTGCATATAAAAAAGCATATTAAATTGTAACTAGTGAAAAAATTTCACACATATGGAAAAGAATACCCTTCCCAATCTTGTGGATATCAGATGGTTTGCAAGAAGTGTATCTAAAACAAAGTGAAAGGTTTAAAATATTTAATGAACAGAATTAAAGAAAAAAGATCCCACCTATATGGACCATTCAAACTGTTTATGTACTTCTCATAGAATGCTTCTTCCCTGGTCAGTGAAGCAATAGTTCTTATATTTTCAACTGATTCTGTTGAAACCTAAATTGGGAGATTAAAAAAGAAATAAATACATAAAATAAGAAAGGTAATTTCTTACAACCATCTATGACATATCTCCCAAATATCTGATCTTCTCCAACATTCATTAGTTTACATCAGAAAGTATTTACTTTAGGAAAAGAGCTTGAGGTCTGTTATGAACAGAAGCCTACAGCAATGAAGTTACTCACCCCCAGGTGAGTACAAGACAAGGGGAGACTGAAGACGACAAGGTACTTCAGTTTTGGGCCTTTGGGTCAGGACACAGGAAGTGTCAGCAGCCCTTGCCCTATCTCATAAGTCACAATCCCAGCAGATAAATCCTATGTAATAAAATAAGAATAAACCCCAATCATCTAAACAATGGGCATTTTTTCACAGAGCAATTCTGCCTCCTGGAAAAGCACTATCAGGTAAATGAAGGCAGTACCCTAGACCTCATAAGTGCAGAAATAGTTTGCATTTTATGATGGAATTAAAAAAAGAAAAATTGTGTTGGTGCTGGCAGCTGAGCTCTGAGACACTTCTAGCTACAGCACAGGCACAAACCATAGGAGTACTGGGGCTGCTGCTGTTACAGCTGCCCCTGCCCAGAAATCTGCTATGGAGGCATTCAAATGCATTCTTATTTACAGATGTTTTATGTTATCTATGTTTTGTTTTCCTCAGGGATATATAAACATTCCCTTCATCCCCCATCCTGCCCTCTCCTCTCTCCACTTCATTTATCTTAGATAATTGAGTCAGCTGTAATATAGCAACAATGTTGTCCTTAAAAGCGATCTCACACCATAACCCTGTAGTTAAAATTGGAGAACTTACTCTTCCAGCCTCCTCCAAAGCTTTTTGATCTTTTGCTGCATGACCAGACACAGAGCTAACATTTGCAGCATTTGCAGCAATAACGAAAGGAATGCAGGCCAGGATAAGCAAAGTCAGCTGCCAGCCATACACAAAAGCAATAATGACAGCAGTCAGAAGGGTAAAGACAGTCATAGTCATCAGTCCAAGCCGGCTTCCAGTTGCCTAAGAAAACCCCAGAAACCCCAAGATATCCATCATTAGATTTTCTTAGTTATATCACCACTTGAAATTACTATTTACTCAAGGCCAGCAGTTCAGCTGGAAAATTAAATCATGAGTGGTAACACCCACTGACATTGTGCATCTACTTATGTAACAGTTCCTCGACATTCCTCTTATCTGCCCGCATTCAGGCACCTTCAAGCGAGGTTAAGGATGTCTGAAGAGTTGCTCATGCCAGCTGTCTAATGAAATACACACACTGTCATACGCATGCACGTGAGACCTCTTTCACTAACCCAGGCTCAGGAGACTGCAGCACTGTTGCAGGAAAGCAGGCTGGAGGTTGAGCTTTAGGTTAGCAGAGTTTTGTTCCATTGATAGCCATCCATTAAGCCATCCCAGCAGCAGCAGTGGAAACCACTCATCCTCAGGTCCTTGTAGAGCTGCATCTACTCTTTTTCTGGGAACCCAAACCCAATTTGGCCACGCTGAAGAAATGCTTCATCTCAGCAGGTGATGAGTGGAAAAAATACTAACTCATACTGAAGAATTCCTATCTTCTCCCAGCCTGTATAACCTTCTCATCTAGGGACTTCAAAAAGAGACATGATTTGCATCCAGCATCAGAATGGCTTCTGGCAGGCAGAAGAAAAAAGGTTTGAAAACCACCCTGTAGATACAGCTCGTTTTCCACAATTTGGCTTGATGGAAAAAATAAAAATCCAAACAAAAATCCCTGGGCAGGAAACAACATTCTTTTCCTTTGCCAAAGACTTTCCTGCCCTAAAAAGATTTGTTCAACACAATTTAAAATAGTAATAATTAAACCAATGCCAAGGTGAATTGCTGCCATATGTTCCAAGGGCTGCACATAAAGATGGATTTGAAAATTCAGCCAGCACAGCATGAAGCACGCACTTACTGACACACTGAGTGCTCCAGAGAACACACTAGCCTTGGAGAAAAATTCATGCCCTGGCTTTTATAGTCAGATGACCCTGTGTACCTATTTTTTCTACTTCTGCCCTGCATGGTGATGTAGTTCCAATTTTCTTCAGTGGCACTGAACTTTAAATAACACAACAAGTTTGTCAAAGGCTGTTAATAATATTAGCCCTTAAGGAAGGAGGACAGAAAACAAACAAAAATCAACTGACAATGAAAAATGCAAGGATTAAAGAGTTTTTGATTTAGAGGTTTAAAAGAAACAAAATCATCTTAAAAATAGCAAATGTCTCTCTTGCACTGCAAGACAAGGAATGCTGATGAAATGAGCAGTAGGTGCTGGAACTGTGATGGATTTGCCACATTCTCCTGCCCATGTCCAGAGTCCTCCTGTTCAAAATTAGTACCTTGAGTCATCTCCTCTCTTGGGTATTTACTTCTTTAGTGTTCTTTATTAATGCTATGTCATTTCTTCCCATTTGGCCTCCTTGTGTGTGAAGCATGTTTGGTAAGCGACAGGAAGAATTGTCTTCATTAAGGACAGTAAGGGTCTGCAGCATCTACAGCTGTAGGCTTCAAGGCACCCAAATAATACACAGTATGTAGTGCTAAAACCTGGTGTCCACCAATTCTGGTCCTCAGCACACACACACAGATTTCACTTTGCATGGTGAAATGGTCTACAGCTGTATGTTTAAAGGTATGCAAAGAGACAATGAAAAATCATGAATATCTGCTGCATTTTCAAGAGATTTCAAATTATCAGTCAGAAATCACTCCTATGGTGTCAACAACACGATTTTTAATGTATCTGTCACCCTATGGGGGTAGATTTATTACTCTGTATTCTGAAATAATCTCAGTGTTCCTTGCCAATGGCAATTAATATTGGTAAAGAAAAAAATACTAAAAAAAAATATACAAACATGAAAGAATCAACGCACCCCTTTGACTTGGGAAGCATCTGTAGCAAGTCGAGTTAACAGAATTCCAACAGCATTTTTCTGATCATCATACCATCCAATCTCCTACAAAATAATTGCAAATTTTTGTTTTACAAAGCCACATGTTCTTATTGTGTTTCAGATAATCAGGATAACTGGTAAAATGACTAAATGTTTCCAGATAATGTAGCATAAAGGAAAATGGATGTACAAATCAGTGATGGATAACTACCGTTATTAACCTTCCAAGTAATAGAAAAAACTTAAGAGTGTGAAAAATTAGATATTTCAGCAGAATAACAATAAAGGTAATGCAAAGTTCCTCCAAATGTCAGGCAAGTTTTATTATAATCACTTTTTACCCAGTCAACCTTTGACTGAAGATGTTAATATTCCCTTTTTATAGGTTGCAAATTTGCATATTTGTAGATTTGGGTTTTACTTCCTCTTTGTTTTTCCAATGGCAATGGGTGATATTTTTAATCACTTGAATTTTCCCTCACCTATTCCCTTTCGGATGATTCTGTGAACAACCAGGCTCTTGCTGGATGTCCCCAGCAGGTACACAGCGCATTAAGTTGTGCATTCGCAAAACTACTATGCAAGCAACATGAAGTTGCATGAATTGATTAACAGGAAGGGTTTAATACAAGTAACTTCACTCTTCTCAATTAATTCTTGATGCAATAGGTAAAATTTAACTTCTTCATTAAAAATTAACCAGACTGCCTATTTGCTATGGATTACAATATGTATATTTAAACCTACAGATTTAAGTCCACATGTTATATACTTGCATCATAATTTTCAAGCAAACGGAGATTAAATTATTGCTCATCCCTACAGGAATCTGGCTAAGCACAAACAGCTGCAAACCATGTGTACACTAGCATGTGAGAAATGTGCATATTTGCAGTGACAGCACTTCAAAATTGGACTATTTGTAGCAGCAGAGTTGAGTAGCTGAGTGGAATAGAAGACTCAGAAAAGTTATATTTTTTCTAAGCTAGTGGCAGAAGAGAATTTTTTTTCTCTCCAGACTGCACAATTGTAAGCAAACAAGTACAAGTATCTTGCAAGCCCTGCAAAAGCCATCTGGCTCTCATGACACCCTTGCTGTGTAATTCATACCTGCTGAAGTAATGCTTTGAAGGACAAAGAACGCAGTCTCATTGTTAGTATTTCTCCAGACTTTCCAAACATGAATCCCTGCAGGGAAAAAACAGTCACAGTTTCTCATCTGATGCTTTTATATCAAAAAGTCTCCTACAACCCTCTGCGCATGTGTAAGTCTTGGGAGGAGTGCCATTCACATTCCTGGAACCTGAAGCACTGTTTTTCCTCAGAAAGGGAGCAACATGACAAAGAAGGCAGGATCTTTATTATAATGACTTCTTCATATTTCTCAGCAGCATTACAGGATAAATCAGCTTATCTAATTGTTGGCCTCTGTTCCAACCACTGCCAGAGGCATCCACTTGCAGCAGTTATACCAATGCACTTTATGGTATAGACATCAGTATGCAGTATTTCCTGCAAGCTATGAAAGAGTAGCAAGAGGACAGCAAATTAAGCGTTTCTTATTTGGTATGAAAAATGCTTTCTGCAAGGATAAGAGCCTATTTTGTATTTATTTTGCAAGAGTCTGCAAATTGTCAATTAGAAATGTCAGACTTTGACTTTTGTGGCCTGGCCCAAAACATTTTCAGTCATTCTGAATCTACACTGCCTTCAGTAGAGCTGTGTTTATTTAAACCAACAGAAAACATAGCCATATATTTAAGTAAGTACATCAATACAAATCATGCATCTCAGGAACAGCCCTTGCATTTATGCATGTTTTCATAAGCTCTGCTTGATGTTTTGCTTCTCAAAGTGCACTGATATGAGTTACACCTGCATTCTACTGGAGAGTTGAGAACTTCTAACATTTCAGCATGGTGACACTTACTTGGATTATGTATGTTGCTAAGGTAATCACTCCAAGTAAAAGAAACATTAGAGAAAGTACCACAGTGTTTTTATTCCTCCTTTCTGGATCTTTTTCTTGAAAAGCCTGTGCAGGAGAAAAAAAAAACAACCCAAATGAATACATATGCAGTGGCTGCCAGCTACATAAACCAACCTACATCTCAAGAAACTTGACCGCTTTAATTTCTCATAACATATATTCTGGATCCTGAAATGAGACTGCACTCAATTTTCTGTTGAAGGCCAGAAGACATTTCAGCTTTCTGTTTAGCTTACATCTCACACTAAGTCATTCCACTAGCTCCAGATATTCCTCCTTTTCTCTGTCAGCCAAGTGCAGTCACACTGCACCCCACCTCTAGAGGATCACTTCCAATGAAAAATAATAGGTGATTCATCTGTTGGAGCAACAGAATCTATCAGTCATCAAGCTGCCTAGAAATCCTATCATTTTCCATCAGGTTCTCCTTCCAGTCTTCTCCAAGATGGTCACTGTACCTGCACTGGTAAGTTTCAAATTTTGAAAATGCACAGGAAATGCACAGGAGACTCCAGTCCCCTCATAATAAGAGGCAGCAATTTGTTTACAAAGTCCATTATCAGTGCCTTTCAAAATTATCTGAGCTAACTTCTAAGAATTTAAGTAAAAACCAAAAAGAATATCAAAAGCTCTAGGGGCAAGCTTAAGCAAAGGGTGCATACACCACTGAAACAAACCTAACATATTTACAAGAACAGCTTGAGGCCTAAAAGACAGACATGTGCTTTATACAAAACGTAAGGGGAATGGAAAATAGACAAAACATTTCAATTAGAAAGAAGTTCTGATCCAAACATGCATGAACTGGAGAAGACAAATGAAACCTATCAGGAAAATACCAGTATCCAATTTCCCAAAACAGTAATGAATGTATGTAGGTTGCGCTGGAAGTAATGCCTCCTATTTATTTCCATGGAAGCTCCAACAGATGCAAAGAGCACAATAACATCATTTGATAGAGCAAATTATCAGCTACAAAACACTAATTTTTCAACAGAGTCACCATCATTAGCTATGCATTTTTACCAGCAATGAGCAAGAGCCTTGTAAAGGACCAGCAATAAACATTGACTTTCTGGGGTTGCTTGGTGTGCCTCAAACACTTGTAGTGCAAGGCCACCACCATGATAACCAGTTGAAGGCTGATATCAGTGAGTATGAGATCCTGTTCTCTGACATGATAGCCTTACTTTGCAGAAAAAACAACCTACCTTTCCTGCAAAAAACTTTTTGATTCAAACTTATCATTGACAAACTTGGTAGTGCGAACTTGCTTGTTTATAACCTTGGGACTGTGCACCTTAAAACCCAGCAGGCATAAAAGGATGCCTGAGAGACAGACCATGTCATCATTGTCTTCTTCGTGATCATCGTTGCTGTTTGCCAGTTCCAGACTACAACCTGCAGATAAGCAATGCTCAGCCTCCATGTTCTCCATTGTCTTCTAAACGGCACGGGGTCTGGTAAGAGAAAGGTTATCTTCTCTAGCCTGATCCTGGCAATTGGAGCCTTCATCTTAGTCAGTGTTGCAACGTAGCAGTCAGAGTTTGTGGTCTGTCCAGGCTCCAGGAAATCCAGGACTGTTCCTTTCCTATCCCAAAACACAGCAAGAATTGCTTAACCCATTGAGAGCTGCATCTTGAACTTCTTTGATGGATAATTACATATTGCCACTCCACAGACTGCTGTTTTGACTCTGGATCGTGGTGGTGACAGCACATCTTGTCACTAGAAATAATGTGATCCAGAAAACTGCTGCTTTCAGCTTCGTATTTGTTCAACAGTTCCTCACAAACTTGAATATGGGGTTCTTTCTGTTGCTGTGTGAACATTCGCAAGATCCATTTGGAGTAAACTGTGTGATATTCAAACACTGCCACAATCATTTCCAACTCACTGAAGATGACACTTAGCTCCATACACAGTTCCCTGGTGCTAATCTACAATGAACTGATCAAGATGCTCTTCATTTTGTGGTATGACAGCCACGTACAGATATCCAGAATGTGACTTGCCTTTCATATTGCTGTTCCCACTCCTGAAATGCATCGCCCATCACCTCACTGCTCTAACATCCACCATTTGATCTCCATGAACATTTAGCAAGCATCAATGAATGTCAGTGGGTGCCACATTTTCTGCATAGGGGAATCGAAATTTGTATCTTTGCATCATACTCACTTTGATGTCAGACACCAGCCTGTCAGACTGCCCCTCTGCTGCTATGCATCACACATCAACAAAACAGCATGGAATATTAGCAGGAAGGTTTGGTGTCTACTGCCATACTACTGACATCCTTCTCTGACATCATGAGCAAAAATAATAAAATAGGAGGTATTGCTTTTGGAGCAGCATTAGTAATTCCGTTTTCTAAACAGACATCCAACACCTCCCTACATGCTCCTGGATACATGAGATACCTTTAGAAGAGACAAGGGACCTACATTTACACAAATGAGTCTCATCTAACCTTGCATACTAGCAGAGCATGAATGAAGTTCAAGGTTGCAGCCCATTTGCAAAAACTTACCCCAATGATTTTTCCAAATATAACAGCAAATGCAGGATGGACCCCACCTGAGACAGCAGCAGCAATCACTCCCAGTAGTACATATAGCCACTCAGGTTTATTCAGAGCCAGGATTCTTGAGTAAGGCACAGCAGGGAGATTTTCTTCCTGAAAAAAGAAAGAGAAGAATGCAATTTTTCCTTGGAAAGTTGCAGAATGTGAGAATTCACAGGCAGCAGGAGTTCATTAGGTTTTGAGTAGTAAACTGTCTTCATAAACTATTGAAAGCCCTCTCTTTGCACTCAAAGTGAACAAGGACACTGGAGATCTGTAGCTTTGCTTCTCCATATTCCAGAACTTCAACAGCACAGTAAAAGTTTGAAGAAAAAAACATAACAAACAGCTAAGTTATGAGGGGAGAATGATGGTCAGTACATTTCATTGAAAGTCAGGATTGGTTGGCATGAATGGCAACTTTAACACTTGCATCATTATAAAGAACTTTATACAATTCTTGCTGTTTAGAGCCAAGAAAAAATCCCTCGAGTTCAGCTGAATGCTAGTGGGCTAGCAGTAACACAATTGAGTATAGATGTCATCTATGCATCATCACCAAGAGTATGAAAGAGACATGGATAATAGTGAGTTAGCCTATATCTCCTTTGAAAGTATAAAAAATGCCCTGTTCTGCTTTACTTATTTATTCAAGTGTCTGCACCTTTACAGGAGCAGTTTTGGAAAAACAAAAACTGAAAATATTGGAAATGGGACAAAATGTAAGGCAGAGTTATGGTAAACTACTGGTTTCCTGGTTATTTTATGCAGTGCTTCAGATGCCAAATTAGGGTGGCTAAAGCCTCAGCCATGAAAGCGGACTGATTTTTTTTAATAATTAATTACAACAGTTGGACATTTCTTAAACTTGTGAATGTGATGAATACGTAATTCATAAGCATGAACGTCCACAACATTCTGAAATGAAGTCTTAAACCATACTAAGTAAAGAGTCTTCTTTTTTGAAGATATGTATCTTCTTGTGATAATAGGAATCGATCAGTCCCTTCACATTGTTTGACGAATGTGTTAGCCAGAATCCATACTCAAAGGAGAAGGAATATAGATACAAAGTAAACTAAGGTTTAATGAATATAGATACAAAGTAAACTAAGGTTTAATGAATATAGATACAAAGTAAACTAAGGTTTATAAAAGTAGATTAAATAATCAGATGTTATCTTACAGATGAAATCCAGATGAAATCTAAAATTTCATGGATTTCCAAAAATTCAAGATTTTTGCTTAAGAATTTATACTTCTTCAATTTGAGGGTCCTGAAGTTAAAAAAGAAAAAAAAAATAAAAAAAAAATAAAAAAAAAAAATAAAACCCCCAAGTAATTAAAAAAAAAAAAAAAATCACACAACTCCTGTCAACTTTTTCAGTGCATTTCATGTGAAAAATTACTGGAATCCAAGCAGTACAAAAATAGTAAAGTTAAGCTTCTTTTGACCTGCCTACCTTTAGTCTAACCCAGAGATCACTAAAGCTCTTCTATGAACTGTAGTCAGCAAGCTTTACTCAACTTTGACAAATCAAGGTTTGCTTTTCAAATTTCATGACTTTTATTCTTGTTTGATATTGGTTAATTAAAATGTACTATTTGACTGTAAATATCCAGAACTGAATTTTGAGAGCATATACTGAGTCAGAGATTGAGAGGCTGCAGGAAAGCAGAGCTGGGGGAGATAGAGTTGTTTCATTAACAGTTCAAAACTTTATGGTCTTAATATATATTTTCTTTATGATATGCATGCACTATGATATTCAAAAGTGCATTAAAGCTTAGCAAGCACATCCCATAGACTATGTTATCCACTAATATCAGCACTGGAAAGTACTACAAGGTAAAGAACAATCTTGCAACTGAAATCTAATGTTTTAATTGGATAGAATTAAAATTTCACTGACACTAAAATAATGTCCTAGTTATAAGAAGTTTGATAAATAAACAACAAAACTTTCCCTAACTTTACATTTATCTCACTACATTAATAATGTTGAAGTGAAGTTTTGGTAAGATGTACATGATTACCTCATATTCCTGGGGCAAATACTCAACCTGGTGAGTACAGCCTGTGGTAGGATCAGAGAAGAGGTTGCGTGACTGTCAGCTATCTAAAAATAATTAAAATTACGTGGTTTATGATTATGCTTACATACAATCACTAAAATCTAAGTTGAAAGCTTTAATACCAACCTCCAGCTCTTTTTTTTTCTTCTTTTTAGAGGACTTTTTCTTAGAAGAGGATCTTTTACTCTTGTATCTGCTGGATCTTCTACGAATGCTGCCTCTTCCAGTTATCACTGGTTCTTCAAAGTGATCTTTAAGATTCAGTTTCTCCACAGAACTACTTTTGTCATTTTCCTCATATTCCTCGGCTTCAGTTTCTTCATCTTCTTCTGACGTACCATCATCTTGAACATCATTGCTTCCGCTCTAGTGAGAATTCAGGATATATGATCAAAAGACATTTTGAGCAGGAAGAAATAAGAGTGAAAATCATTTCTCATGACTGCTGCTGCTTCAAGCAAATGGCCACTGATATTTATGGGACAAATGTTTTGGTGTGTAATGGCACAGCAATAGGCTAGCATCCAAAAGAAATGACACAGTTAGATGAAAAGGATAAAAATGGTAAATGATTTGCCCTTACTTGCTGCATTACAAGAGAATAGTAGACTCCCTTCTGCAACATGAGTTCACTGTGTGTTCCTTGTTCAACCACAATGCCTTTCTCAAATGCAGCAATAGTGTCAGCAGTCCTGATGGTAGACAATCTGTGTGCAATCACAATAGTGGTACGTCCAGTCCGAGCCTTGCATAAAAACAATAGCAGTTTACATTAAAATGTGCACGACTACAACTGATAAATCAAGGTTATTTTAGGCATTTATAATACAAAAATATCCAAACTTAAAAAAAAATTTTGTACAAGTATATTTTTAGGAAGTGTAACATTTGCATGACTTCTGAAAAGACTTTACAGAAAATTGCAGAGTAGTGGAACACAGTTGGAGTCAGAAAGGTGCTTTAGTCACTCCCCAAAACCCTCTTCCAGTCCTTTGAAATAAGTTACTTCTCAAATGTTCCACTAATACAGTCTCAATTTTGCAGCTAGATTGTCCTAAGATAGGTCTGCAGATTATATGCTCCAATGCCCTGCAGCTCTCAAATGCAGCCAAGTTGTAGGCACATCTCTCACGCAGTGACTGTGCACATGCCAGCCTGCAGCTGCCAGAGAAATTTCTTCCCTCCTTGCTGACACCTGGAGCAGGTAGAGATTTGGAGAAAGGAAAGACCAAAAGGTAGTTGTGCAACAAGTATGCTGTGTAGCCATGGAAACTGCCAAAAGTTACTTGCTGCTCAAGTACATTGCACCAGCACTGTAAGTTGTGAAAAGTGTGGAGAAGATGACAGCTTCGTAGAAGAACTACTCCAAGGAAATTTGGATTCTTGGGGCTCAGTGATCTGATGTGAGCCACTACAAGCCTTTGCAAGAGCTCAGTTCTGGGTGGTTTCCATGCTATGCCCTAATATGTAGAAGTGCAAAGTCTTCAATCACTCCAGCTGAGACTTGTGACCAGAACAAGCAAAATACCTCAAAAAGATGAAAGGTTATCCAAAAAGCATCTTACTATATGCATCTACATACAACTGCTCAGAAGTGGTGTGCATTTGTGAGGTTAATAGTTCCTCAGTTGTGGAAATAATGACTAATGTTAGCACCACTTTTTCCATTAAGGGAATGTGAGAAGAAATTCATAAATCCCCTTCAGAGACTACATTGACGGACATCAAACAGCTGTATAAAGATGAGTAAGTTATGATTCAGGGTTCATTTTGTGTGTTTTGAGAAGACAGAGCATATAGAACAATTGCCTCAATTTGGCAATCTCTGTTATCCACTAAATCAAACAATATGCTTCTGGAAGAAGTGAGTACGTACTCAGAGTTAAAGAACATGCAAAAGAAGACTAGATTATAGTTGAAGCAGAGTCATTATACTGCTTGTTTACACAGTAATAGTCTCACCTACGCAAGTCAGAATAGATGAAAGTTACTTTGGCATCTTCATACTATCTCAGATTTAATAACATCAGTACAGTGACATGAATTTAGCAGCTACATATTACCTCAGATTTAAATTGATTGGTGATAAAGGTGGTAAATTCTGTATTTCACTTGAGCCATACTTGTAATTCTCTGTTCATAACTACTGAAATGAAAGGCAGGATTTTTCACTTTGGTTTTTAAAACATTAATTATTTGATACATGAAACAACACTCCAGTTGCCACGCAGGGTTCTTTATTATCAATTTTTGAAAAGTGTCTGTATTCCACTGTATCCTGAAACTGTTGATGTAATAGGGCTGTGAGGAAAGGACTGTGAGCTGGAGGGTCTAGAGGTACAGGTATGACCTAGCAGCTTGAACAGTGGACTGATTAAAAAAAAAAAAAAAAAAAAAAAGGAGCAACAGATTATAGCAACTGGCTCTGCTTTATGCTCTGTGTGGGGGTCTGATGTGCACTCAGTTTCTGTAAAGAAAGAAAATGTCTCAGTTCCAAGAACTTTCTGAAAATTATGAAACAACTGTGCAAAGAACCAGTATGAAGAACACTGTATGATACATTGCTGTTATTCTATCTGAAAAAGGCCATTCAATCCTCATGACTTGCCTTCCTAACATGCTAACCATATTTCACCAACAAATGAACGTCTGACTTGAAAAGGAAGCATAGGTTCTAGCTACATAAGTGTTTTTTTACTGTTATTGCTAATTACTAAAGACAACTGAAATGATTCCTAATTAGAATTGTTTGAAATTCCATTTTAACCCCAAGACTGGGGTTAAATCCAAATTTTGTTTTCCAGTTTGCATGATTCCAATGGAAAGCTGCTCTAAAATCTGTAAGTTAGTTTTTAATTGCTACTGAACATATTTATGGTCATTGACAGCTTCAATAGCATGACCCTTACCTTATCAAGAGCTGCTTGAACTACATATTCACTTTGAGTATCTAGAGCGGATGTAGCTTCATCCAGAAGAAGAATCTTTGGATTTCTTGCCAGGGCACGAGCAATAGCTATTCGCTGCTTCTGTCCTCCACTCAGCTGAGCTCCTCTCTCTCCTACCATGGTGTTAAATTTCTGAGAAAAATGTTTAAAAAAGAAGTTGGGACACCTCTAGAAAGAAATCCTCACTTCTCTGCACTACTAAAAAGCACTCAGTTTCTAGACAAGAGATATGTTTATCTGACTGACTTAAACATAATCAGAGCAAACACACAACTATATCCATATGCTTAGGCCTTAGCCAAGCCCTCCTACCCCATTACTTACTTGACATGTCAACATTTGAACTTATGTTCCTTTAAAGTCCCAATCTTTACTGCTTGCCTAAGAATGGTCCAAATCCTGGATTTTTTCCCATGACAAGCCCATAAAAGTCATCTCTGCATTTGCCAAGGGCTGCATATGTTTATATACATATAACACATATACATACACACATACACATATTTATATATGCACACATCTAATAGGTGTAAAGCATCTGAAGGAGCTCAAAGCCATGAATATCAATTTACGGAAAGCTAAAGCACTCAGCTGCTAAAACCAGCCTTAGTTCAGGTCATGCTTTTTCACTTTCCTATTTTCTACTGAATGTACAGGCTGCTCCTGACAAAGTACTAGATTTCTGCATCTTCTCTTTCAAAGCCCAACTCCTCCCAGGCTATGTGAGAGCAGCACGTGTGGTAATATAGCTTCCTTCTTCCTCAGTTAATGCATTGATATTTTTTCCAGATTTAGCACAAATCCTTTGAGGGGAACCAAGCAAAAGCAGTGTCCCTGAGCTGAAGACTAGTAAGAGTGTTTTGGGCAGTTATACCACAACTTAAATTCTCATGCTCTCTCTGCCAGAAACAAGACACCAGCCTAAATGGATCTTTCATTATTCTACTCCAAAAAAAGTTCATAAACTCACATCAGGCAGTCGAGATATGAAGTCAAAAGCATTGGCTTCCTTGGCTGCTTGTTCAATGTCAGCATCAGAAATGTCTTCTCTGCCATAGCGAATGTTCTCAGCTATTGTTGTTGCAAACAAAACAGGCTCCTGGCTCACAATACCAATATTTTCTCTTAGCCACTTTACATTAAGTGTCCGAATATCTCGACCATCTAAGGTGACCTGAGATTAAAAATGTATGTCAGAAGCTGAGGAAGTACATTCTACTTATAAAATGTCAAATAATTTTTATTAAATAAGCTACAAGCTACAAGGACAAAAATGGTGAAGCAGCAACAACAGAAGTTTTTGCTTCTGCTGCAAAACATATAAAATGGTGAGGAGCAGCATAACCAGAGAAGACGTTAGGTTTTTATTCAGTAACTATTCAGTCTGAGAACAAATCTGGCTTAACAGTTTTCCAGCTTTCCTATAGGCTTTTTACCCTGTTTACATGCCTCCATGCCACAGTTTATTGTCTTATGGTCTTCCCAGCTATAGCTATGCAATTGCTTCTGTGGCTGTGCTTTACCCCACAAAGAAACAACCCAAGTCAAAATAAATGGGAGGTCATTTTTCTTTTACTAGATCATTTGCAATGCGATCCTCAAAATATTTGGAAAATCAGCACAGGAGAGGAACAGTAAATTGAAACACAGGTAGGAATGAACCACAGAAATATCAAGTTTAAGAAGCTACTATGCTGATAATTGATAACTATCTCGAATGCAGTGATAGCTCAGTATTTAAGAGCACTCAACCGTTAGTATTATTTTTCTCCATTTTGTGTCCCCCTTGGAAGTTTCTGAGAAGAATTTACCATTCCCTGATTGCATGGAGCAATGACGGAATGATGAGTGATGGTGCAAAATTTTGCTGTGGTATAGCAGATAGAGGAAACATAAGACAGGAAAAAGACTACTTACATAGGAAAACTCTCTCCAATTTATGACCAATGAAAAAAAAAAAAAAAAGGCAAAAAGTTTTGTTGGATACTACTTTGCTTCAAAACAAATACAGTATCTTAAAAAGCATGTTAATGAAAATAAATTTGAATAGATACAAGTTTATAGACTTGTGGTACTTACTATTGGTATCACAAAGAAGGGGGAGAACAATGAAGTCAGGCTTCCAGAAAAAGATGGTTCATTTGAAGTTTAAATTATGGAAATACATACATACAAAGAGAAATACTCAGATTTGATCAACAGTCAAAGATTCAGTCAACATGGAAAACTTACACGTATCTTACTAGTGTGTTGTGCTGCTCCCCAACCCTTCCTCCTCCTCCAAATCCCTTAAACTACAGCACACTTAAGAGTACTCACTTCTCCTTGGTCAGGATCATAGAATCTTTGCAGCAGCTGAACAGTGGTGCTTTTCCCACAGCCACTAGCACCAACTAAAGCAATGGTCTTCCCAGTTTGAACTTTCAAGTTTAGACCTTTGAGGATCTAGAAAAACAAACAAACAAACAAACATATACATATCAGTTTGACAAATTTGATTAGAAAACAGCCTATCAAGGCAATTGTAGCAATAATCAAGGCAGTGGTAAAGGGGCATAGTTTAAGTGCTGTGCATTATCAGTAAATTAAGCATATCTGGGAATATTCTGGGGGCACTGATAGAAAAAGAGTTTGCATTTGTGCTTGTGTAGTGTTTTACTTTTTGAAATAGGATGGCTACATACAACCTGTCTTTTGGGAATGATTTCTGGTCTCTTTTAGCTACCAAACCAAGCCTGGGAGTTATTTGAGAAGATTGATAACTGGAACAGACCAAGTTCATGCCAAGAAGCATTTTAAGAGTTCCCTCCAGCACTGACAATTGCATTTCAGCGCCTGGGGAAATTCCTGAGAAAACACATACCAACTAATAGAGACATAGCCCTGGTATTCTAAACCTGATTGCTCTGTTTCTGTGATTGGTGAGATTTGGCAGCAGATTCGGGGACTTATGCTCTCCTGATTCTCCATTTTCCAGTGTTTAGTTATGAATCTTGAAATAAAATATTTAGCACCTTTGAAATACTATTGCTGAGAAACAAGTTTGCTTTCCTCTATTTTTTGAATGTAAAAGGTTGTTTTGACAAGGTAATAGTTGGAAAGTCCTTAATAAACCTCCAACCTTATTGCTAATAGCCTCAGAAAACTAGGGACAAAATACGAATGAATGGTACCTTTGTTGCCATTTTCACATTTGGGAATATTTTACCTCAAAATATGTCAATTTTATACATGAGTAATGCTGTGTTCTTGCCAAAATATTTGGCTGCCATGGGAGCAACATTCTTGTTTATACCGGGTTGATTTATAATTTTGCCCACACATGTTTTTGTAATGAGAGATCAAAATGATTACAATATTGCTCTCCTTTCCCTGTGTCACAACCAGTGAGGTCTGTGTCTTTCAGAAGCTGACATCATGATACCTACATTACCAAGCTAGAGCTACATTCTGAATACCAGGTGCAAATAGTTACAATCACCCAATTGTCTAACTCTCCTATCAGGTAAGATGTTATCAAAATTAACTGGCAATTGCTGGACTCCTTAAAACTCTGATCTAGTTTAGTCTACTAAGGGGAGATTACACCATATTACATCAATTGCCTGGGAGACTAGATAACTTCTAAACATCTTTGCTGTTTCTTTTTTACTCTATTAAATAACTAATGCTATTAGCAGAGAAAGTTGTTGTAGAATTGGGAAAGATGACAAAACATTCCTTATTTTCCTCCCTTTTAGCTTGCAGGCTCAATACGAGGCTTATCTGCCTGGAGAGTATTTCTAGGAAGAACAATTAATGGTCTGATGAAGGCTGCCCTGTCACCTCTGGTTTCTGAGCCAAGAGTAAAATAAAAAACCTTCATTTAGGCAGAGAGCCCAAATCTGGTTCCATCCTTTGGTGCTCTTTGTTCTGGAAAAGGATTTGTTGTGTGATGGGACAGACTCCAGATAACTGAAGTGACACATCCAAACAGACAGCCATAGTGAAACGAAATTCCCCATCCTCATCTGTCAGTTGGCATATTCAGTCCTCAATTGTTGACACTTGAAATCTTTACTTCTACTGGTTTCTTAATCATCAAAGAACTGTGGCAAATCATTCTTTCACTATTATAAATGTCTTCAAAGGATTACAAACTGTTGATTTATCTCTACCATACTCAAGAATACACAACTGTATCACCACAGGATTAGATCACCATGACAACGAAATAACACTGCACGATACAGTTACTGAGGAAGTTCAGCTGGCAGAGGATATGAACATTTGCTTATTGAAGAGCAATTTTAACACTTGTCCAGAATAGCATTAGATTTGCTAATGTGTGTTTGGAGAGGCAAGACTGGATTCATCTGGAAGCATGCTGTTACAAAGTCTAACTATCTCACAGGTCAATTCCTCATGCAGCAAATCACGACAATTCAGAACAACCAGGAGACTGCAAAGAGCAACTCCAAGGCTTAACTGTAAGGTGTGGGAGTTTTAGTGACAAGTATTTGGGAAGGGGGGGGGAAACACAACAACGAAGGAAATCCTTATTTCATTTATCATCAATCTTGTACACAGAAATTCAGAGTAGGAGCAACACAAAACCTTTTCTTAGCTTTGTCCTGCACAGAAGAATAGTGCACAGGTGGTGACAGTGGTAGTAGATAAACAGCTTTATCTTTTGACATTATGTTTGCTTTTTCCCCTCAGCTCACAACCTCCAAAGGTAGGAACGCATTTAGCACACAAGAAAAGCAAAAAAAAGGATTAGAGAAAAAATCTTGCACGTGGGCTGCAAGATTTAAGTATAGCAGGTACATCTGAAATTTACACTTACTGTAATATCAGGCCTGGACGGGTAACTGAAATGGATGTTTCTGAATTCAATTTCTCCTTTGAGCTTATCTGGTTTGTAGCCTTCCTTAGAACTGCTATCTATAAGCCGTTTCTGGAAAGAAGTTTTGAACATATAGTGCTCATTACTTTGGAATATTTCTGCTGGATACATTGCTCAGTATATAGCTGATGGCTTACACTGCATCACACCATTGCAAAGCAGTTATAGATTATTTGCAGGACACTGAATGCAAGAGAGCAAAGTTTAATTCTACAATTATGGTGCATTTTCAAGTGCAAACGAACAAGAATTGTAACTAAATAACTTATTATCTCACAGACAAAACACAGTGCTCAGGAGGAGTTTTACACCCATTTAGAGAGGAATGATATAGCTATTTCTGTACAAATTTTGGACTTCTACTTGTTTTAATTATTTCATATACACAGATATCCAATTGCTGCACAGCAGCAGGACTGAGATTAATATAGCTTCATTAGCAGTATTTAAATTCCAAACAAACCCACAATCAAAGCACCAAAACACCACCTCAGCCAAAGCTGTGCATATATGCATTTAAGAAAATAAAAATGAGCAGTGCCATAATTCTTTCCCAAGGGAGCCGTAAACCTAATATTAGAGAAGACTTCATCTATAATGATGCACATACCAGATCACCTACTACTCATCGTAACAAATAATGAGGTAGTTTTCTTCATTTGAAAAGCAACATTAATTTAAGTGCTGAGCATCTATAGAGCTCATGATCTGGGTTGTGGGGTGATTTTTTCGGGGGGAGTGGGGAAGGTGGCTTGTTTTTCTTTTTTTTTTTTTTTTTTTTTTTTTTTTTTTAAGCACAAGGTGAAATATTTAAGTCTGGTTGAAATGCTTTTCTCTTTAGATTCTTACCTTATTGATAATTTGATATACTTCATAGGCAGCCCCACGTGCATTAGCCACACTCTCCAAGTTGGGAGCTGCTTGTCCTAGGGAAAAGGCTCCAATAAGCACAGAGAAGAACACCTGCAAGAGAGAGAGAAAAGCCTTGATGTTAATAGTGATTACAGACTCACCTAGCTGTCACATAATCAGAACAGCTCTGGGCACCCTTTCTACAGAAATTAAATGTTCAAGTGAAAGGTAAATTTCAGTCACTCTTGCCCACTCCCACTTTTTTCTGCAATGATTGGTAACATTTTTCACATGTGCTTTTTTTTTTTTTTTTTTTAAATCATCACCTACAAACAGAACTCATCTTTCTCTTTTACTTTTTATTTTTCATTTTTTTTCCAGATGTCATCAAAATTAAGAGACACTCAACATTTCAAAATTTAGTCGAGAGTTTCCTACTCGAAGTCTATAGTTGGTGTTAATTTAATGGACGCTTCAGATAAAGAAGGGATCATAAACACTTCTTACATAACAGAACTCTCTTGATTCTGCAGAATTACTTTTTTTTTTTTTTTAAAGTTGCGCTCTCGTACTTACAATTAACACACGACCAATGTCATAATTTTCTTGCTCCTCAGCAGTGAGCTTTGTTCCATACCAAAATGCAAGTGCATAGGATCCAAAAATAAGAAATTGTGAAACACCCAGAGATGTATTGGTAGTAATAGATTTTTTCACTCCAACACGTCTGGCAGCTTCTAGATTAGTATCATATCTGAAATAGATAGGGAAACCATAATTTGACAAGCCATCAGATCAGTGTTTCCTGACAAGGGACTAGCAGATATAGAATTCCTTTGAATAATTTTGTTTGGACACGTGCTAAGGTCATCTAATCTTGTCATTCACATTTTTAGATGACAGCACTACAGAAGGCATACTTTGAAAACATTTAAGTAGCATGACTTCATCATCGTGACAAAAACCATCACCAAAGCAATTTGTTTGCATTAGCCTTAAAAGGAGGTCTTGAAAAATGTTTATCAATATTATCTATCAAAGACAAATTCACATTTACAAATAAATAAACATGAACACAAAAATAAATACTATGGATGAAGGCAGTTAAATTGAAGCCAGAGTGATGCCAGAGCAGAAGATGACTGAAAGCTCCTTGCAAATGTAAGAGGGTTGCTCCAAAAGCAATGCCTCTTATTTTGTTCTATTGGCCCAGGACATCAGAGACAGATTTTGTTGGTACAGCAGCAGAGGCTGAACTTTCCCACCAGTTACATGTTGTTGCAGTACGACAGATGGCAGCAGAGGGACAGTCTGCTAGACTGGTATCTGACATGGAAGTGTGCATGAAGTAAAGCGGTGGAACTGAATCCCTCCATGAAAGAAAAACAGCACCCATTGACATTCGTCAGCTCTTGCTGAACAAATGTCCAACTAGTGAATGTAAGCACAGCGAGGCAGTAGGTGGTATGTTTCAGCAGCGGTAGCTGCAACATGAAAGTCAAGCCACGTTCTGGACAGACATGTATAGCTGTTATACCACCAGATGTAAAGTGTTTTGATCAGCTCATCCAAATGCATCAACTAATGGTGGCTCCTATGCAAAAAAAAGAGTGTTTTGCAGGTGAGAATTTGCTTTATCAAATAGTGTTATTGTGCACTTTTGTATCTGTTGTGGCTTCCATGGAAATAAATAACAGACTTTACTTTCAGAGCAATCTACGCAAATACTGTGAAAGTACTATGCCTTGAAGGGTCCTAACTCTGAGGTAATCTTGTAAGAGTTATGTAGGAGTCACAATCTGCAGTTTGAAAGTCACTAGGGGAAGTCTAGTTAACCCCACAGGAAGACACTAATTTCTAGGAAAGCCACTAGTACCAAAGCTCTTCTTCCATTTAACGTGAGCAAGTGTGGAAGGAGAGAAAAGATGCCACCTTAGCGGGGAAAAAAAAAAAAAAAAAAACAACCCAGAAAACAATGGAAAAAGGAGAAAATAGTTAAAAAGCAGTTTGAAGTAGTTCTCACCACTGGACTTGGTAAGGACCAAGAAAGTCTAATCTATGTCATTTCTTGTTTTTTTGTTTGTTTGTTTTTTTTTTTGTTTGTTTTTTGTTTTTTGTTTTTTGTTTTTTTTCCCTTTACTTATTATAAAGTAAAGAAGTCACAAATTTTTTGCAAATTCATAGCAAATCCAGTTAAATAGAATATGATATAGAATATCCAGAACTCAGTCCTTAGAAGGAGACATGCAGAAGCAAGCAGCAGGACCCTGAGCTAGAACTACCATCTAAGAAAATTTACACAAGAGCGGGACAAATTGCTGTCGAAAAAGAAGAAACATGAGTCATCCAGTCTAGATTTTCTGCTTTGCCTTTTCCAGCTGGATGATACTAGTGACATAACATATCTATGTAGTTAATATTATCATTTTGCAGATGTATCTAGTAACAAGTGTTACATTTGTGATTAGCCACATTTGGCTTGTAAAAGGTAAGTTGCTAGATTACGTGACTAGGACCAATGCTGCATTATGCCAACAGATGTTATTTGCAAACCATTACAGCAATAAAAGGCAATGATGCAATTCTACTTAAGACCAGTAACCAGTGAGGCTTTAATGTAAGCCATTAATCAAAGATCAGAACAGTAATGCATGTTCTAAAAAGTCATCTATTAACCATGTGATTGGCTGTATTTGACTACTAGGTAAAGACAACCTTGCCACCGCTTTCAGTTCTAAATTAGACTCCAGATCTCATCCAGAAGAGAAATTTGAGGCTATGCTACAGTGATAACACCAAACAGCCTCTATTGACTATGACTAGTTATGTTTATCTTCAGATGAGCTATACACTTACAGAAGAATAAACGGTCGCCAATGAGAATCTTACTGCCTTGCCTCTCTGAAAACAAACAAAAAAACCTCAACCAAAATAAAATGAAACCCACAGTCTCACACACATTCTGTATTTTAAATACAAGTATTAGTTCAAAAAGCTTACTTTGCTAATGCCTTCTGCTGTCCATTGAAAGCCACAACAGTCCTGATTGCAGTCAAGACCTCTTCTGCCACAGCTCCTGCTTTGGCGTAAGCAGATAGCTCTTTAGCTGTAAGGGATGCCAGAAGCTGGAAGTTGAAAACTGTATGTTACTGCAGCATACTGAAGTGATATGCACACTGTGTTGGTGAATAAGAGCAATTAACAATCAAGGGAAAGGACAGAACATTAGGAAAACAAGGTCATCTCCTCTGGGCCCTGAATTACTCTCAACTCCAGCTTTTCTCATAGTGTTCCTACTGCAGTTAAAGACCGTATCACATCAGCTGATGACTTAAGATATTCTTTCTGGGCTAAGGACAAGTACAAACTACACTTTTATGTGCATGGGATTAAGGAGGAGAGTTGTAGCTGGTTGGGCTCCCATGAAGAAGTATGGGAACTCTACTTCATAAGGAAGAATTTAATGGACTGTAGCAATAGCACTATTCTCTAGATAATGGGAATAAACAGCATTTTTTCAGAATGGTTCTCAAGAGCATATTAAAAAAAAAATCACAAACTGAGGTGTTCAGAATCTAAAACAGCAGTGAATATTAAATTATGTATGCTAATCACACTACAGCTCCCAATACTCTTCCTGCCTTCTCTGAAATACTTGAATAGGGGTAAAAAAAACCTATGTAAGTGACCACTTGGAAGTGCAAGCACTACCCATAAATGTGGTTACAGTACATGACAAGGGAAAAACCTTTCCTTGTCTGAAAGGGAAGACTATACGTACTCCATAGATGCAAATCTTAACAGCATGAAGCCTGGTAAATCATCTGCAAGAAATGTGGTGTCTTCAGGTAGTGCTCTGCACAAGAAAAATACTATGCAAGGAAGATGCTGATGCAGATTCTCTTCCTGCCACATGACATGGAGACAGACTAGACAGATGGGAGGAATGGCATGCAAGTAAGTGCTTGGGAACCCACAGAAGCTACAGAAGCAGAAATTATAAAGGAAGTGTGGAACAAACCTCCCAACTTAGAAACAACTCTAGGTTTATCCCATTATGACCCTCCTCTCTGTATATGAAAAGAACTAGTTTTGTTTGTTAACCCCAGAATACTTACAGTTGACCACACTGCAGCTGATGCAGCAAGCAGTGGACTGACTGACAAAATCACCAGCGTTAGCTTCCACCCATGGACAAATCCTATAATAATCCCTGTCACAAATGTGGAAAAAAACTGTACAAATATACAGATCTTATCTCCAATGCCTTCATGAATGGTGTTGATATCACTGCAAATAACAATAGAGAAAAAAAGATAATTGTTAGCTTTCAATAATTCTACTTCTCCCCTATTTCATCCTGCATGGCTATTTCCTAACTGGGATACCAAAACTTCTAACCGCAGCTACTGAGCAGTACCACTAGTCTCTCTATGGCCAAAGCAAAGCAGGCGCCTATTTTTTAGGAGTAGTTTTCTTTACTTTCTACCATTTCCTGCTGTTTCTGTGCCCTGTTACCAGGTCACTTGTGACCTGGTTTCCTTACCCAGAATCCAAATGGAGTAACACAAGTAAGCAGTCAAACTGCTTACTCACCTCCTGTGACCCTCTCCAAACCACTCTTTCCTTTGTGCTCTCCAATACATTTCACACTCCTAATTTAGGTTGCAGCCTCAGAGAAATTGTTATGTCCATTCTATATGAAAATCATTATTTGGAAGAACCTCTGTTTTTCCTTTCCCATTTTCTCTTCAGTGAGTACAGACACTAGAGCTGAGAGGAATTTCATTTTGGGTTCTCTTCCACTTTTCAGGACGTAGCTCTGACCAAAGCTGTCTTAAGACTCAGAAAAGTCTGAACTTGTACATACAGTCCTATTGCATCTTCAGTCATAGTCCTAAAATCTAAATCCACTGAGGAATATGGAAAAGTACCAAGGACTAAGAGACATTGGACTGAGTCCAGCCTGAGGTCTGACTTGATAAAAGCATGAGTTCGCTTCCATTCAATAAAGTGTCAGAGCTTTTCAGTATTTGTAAATAGTTGGAAACAGCAGATTTTTTTGTTTAGTACTGTCTGCCACATACTTCATAAACGCTACAAAGCCCACATCAGACAAGTAGAATACTTCATTTCACATCATAACCCTTTCAAGTGCTGATATCACAGAAATGAAACAAATGAAGTGGACAAATAATGAATTTCTCCCTCACAAATGTCTTAATTTCACTGTGATGGAAAAGGCTTCAGTGGTTTTGTTCATTTATTCTTTTAAATTCTCTGTAGACTATCTTGTAAGCGTTTAAACAAAAACTGCCATTTATCTTCCCGCTCAGGAGGTCAAAAGCAAACAAAAACACAACAACAACAAAAAATACAGAGTCCTCACTCTGTAAGTCTAGTGTTCAGTGTTCCTATCTGGGTACTATCAAACCAAGCCATCTCCTGATGGAGCACTGCAAAAAAGAACTTCCGCCGAATCCTTGATGTTTGCCTTGTAGCAGCGATCAAAAATGTCCATACTTGGACGGTGCTCAGGATCAACACAGCAAAGCCAATTCCCACATAGTAGTAAGCAAACCTGTGATAAGGGAACAAAAGACCACATAACCTCACTGCTTCTTGTGGGAGAGGTTACACAAAAGGCAACAATAATTATGTACCCCACCAAAGTAAATACGGAAATCTGCAGCACATTACAGCGAAGCCCTTCTGAGCAGGTAAAAATTTGGATTCCACTCAAAGGGATCACACGCATACAAATTCCCCAAATATTCTGTTAATGGAATGACTATGACAACTCTTACTTTGTCATTTCAGCTTCTATATCTACATCTGTAGTTGGTTGACAACTGGAATTATTTACTGAAGAACCTGTGGGGAAAAAAGTACTTATGAATGTATCATACATAAAAGATAAATTATGACAATATAGGGTTACCACTTTCAAAGTGTTTTGTATTTTCCAATTAGGGCAAGACATGTGGCAGACACACATTTATTTTTCCCTGAACTTCTAATAGCAAGTAGCTGACAAATGATGATACAGAAGTTATTCATTCTCCTCACCATCCTACACGAGATGAAACTGATTCATAAGGCACATACTTTTTATTTGGTTCAAGCCATGACAATTTAACATGATCGAGTAATTTGCAAAAAGTTGAATTTTGTTAATCATGCACTCATTATGTCATGTACCAGCCTTAGCTCCAGTAGCAAAATATAATGGTATGTGGGGAAGCCTAATTCTAAATTTACCTTCTGACATACTTGAATTCACACCGCTTAGAACAAAGGCATTTGTCATATCTCCAAAGATAATGATCATGAGTGGTAATCCAGTACCATTAGCAGCAGCTGCGATCAAACCAACCACCATCAAAAGTATATCCACCCAATCAGCATAGCGGAACTACGTGAACATTAAAGAAAAAGAGTAAAGTTATGCCTGGCAGTTCGCATACTAAATACAGTACAGCAGACATACTGAACACATTTGCATCTATGTATTCTAGAAAGCAGCAAGACTACAACTAAAAGAAAAATCAGAACACAAGAAGAATTTTGTAGTAGGTCCCACATACAGTTTATTGAAATTTAAACAAGGGTGATTTATTGATCAGCACCTTGCTTCGATCTACCAGAAGACAAGGTCTCTAACTGCAATTGCACCTTAAGGCTTACTTATCCTTAAATGTTTCCTCGCTTTGGAAATAGTAAAAAACAAAAATAAAATTAAAAAAAAAAAACACAAAAAAACAACAAAAGTGAATACAAACTTCAATAGCTGCTCCTGGATGTGATTCATCTGAAATGAGAACATTTTATTCTCGACTGTGCTAAATACACTTCCAAAGCGTAAACAGACATGCAATAAACCACAGAACAATAGGAGTTCTCTTATTTTAGAAAAAGCAAGTCTGTGTGTAGAGTTACTTAGGAATAGCTGTAAGGTAGAAAAAATGGTGACAAAAACATAACCCCAGCCCTCTTAAACAGCAGGTCCTTCAGATATCAAGCATAGGACAAACCCTTTTTAAACAGAGCCCAGGCAAGGGTGTGCACAGTACATATGGCCTAGATCAGCCTCAGCACAGGTAAGCCTCATTCTCCAAAACCAATTCCTTTTTAGTGCTCTAAGTGCTACCAATACACTAAGGCGAGGACTTTATGTAACAGCACCAAAGGTCTTCATAGGTCTCCATGTTTTGGGGTGTTTTTCTTTTTTTTCAATTTCTGAATCACAATTAATAGGCAAACAATTGACAATGACAAAAGAAGTAAGCCGCCAATCCAGGCACTGACCAGTTCAAAGATGCCAACCACCTTTTTCTCCGTCTTATCTTTTTTCCTAGAAGACACAGAATACAATTAACATAAGCATTTTTTAGCAAAATCATATTAAAAATATAGCCCCGCACCCAATATACCCATGGCCAATCTGCTGAGTTCAGGAAGTCCTACCTTTTTTTCTTGGCCTTCACCTGGTCACTTTCTTCAAGATTTTCCTCATGTTGGAAAGAAGGGTTATCATATTCCATGCTTGCAAATTCTGCAGAATAAAAAGCAGATTTTCTTAACATAACATTCCACTTTTTTTTCTAGTAGTCTGTTACAGCTTTTCCTGATAATTCTTTCGCTTTCAAAAGAAGAAAAATTTCAATTTCAAGCTTAAAGACTAATATTTTCTTCTATTCTTGGACAGACCAGTCTCTTCTTTTTGAAGCTTCCTTTCTCTTCAGTTTACCTGCTCCTCTCCTGAAAAAGCTTCCGGCTAGATTTCTGAGGTGAAAACAGTTAAGAATATATTAACGCAGACAAGCTATCAAAGACTAACTGAGCAATGATTCAACACTTACAGAAGTGGCTGCAAAAAAGATAAGTCCTAAAGAAATAAGCAGAATTGCTTATAGTGAAAGTTATAATTGGTGTAGGTAACACTGAATACAGGTGAGTTCACTCAGGAATCATGCATTTGCCTGTAATAATCATCACTATTAGTTGCACTGCAGTAGTTGTCACACACTCACCTCTTTTGCGCTAAGGATAATCTACATAAGAGGACTCCTATCCTAGAAAGCTTAAAACTGTAAAAGCATAGGATGGGATATAATAAATGGATAAAGAAATGGTTGGGAAAAGGGCTCAATGCACCAACAATTTCACATCCAAACTATCCTTGACTGCTGAGTGAATAGAATTTTCTGTATACTCTTTTTCATATTCTCTCACCAGTCAGTTCAAAAAAAGACTTATATAAAAGACTTGAAATAACCTTAATAAGCCTGTCTAAAGAGCATTTTCTAGCCCAGACTAGGACACACCTAAATACAAATTTTACACAGGTAAATGAATTCTGTTGAAGTCGGTGGAATGACTCATGCATTAATGTCTTCTAGGTGGTGGCTTTAAGTTACTGAATTCTCAACAGAAACCAAGTGGGCTGAAATCATTAAGGAGAAAAAATCAGGTATGTCCAGTAAATTGCCAGCAAGTGTACAGACTTAGATACTGTAGATATGCTGTCTCTGTGGTGGTGAGGAAAGATTTATGATGCACTTTCAGATACAGAGTTATGGAATATACTCTGTAAATGCACATGCTGTTTTTGTGCCTGCTACTTACCAGTTTCAGAGATGTCATTTTCTGTGAAACTTACACTTTGATTCACTGTCATTCTTTCTTGTATGATTCTGAGATAAAGACAAAGGTTATGTTAAACAAAACATATGCAGAAAAAAGAGGAAAAAATGAAATTCTCCCCTTCCCCCCAAAAAAGAAAGAAAAACAAACAAACAAAAACCCAAGTAACTCCCCTATCCCATACCCCACAAAGCCAAACATCAAAAGTTCCATATCAAAACGTTTGGAAAGAGTAGATATTTAGAATGTTCACATTACATCTGCATTTCTTCACGTGTCACTTTATTTAAGTAGCACAATTATCTGACTGAAATGTAATGATAAAGAAACATGTAATAGTGTGATTAAAGACTGCCTTTGAGGAAATCTTACTAACAGTGCAAATTAGAGCAACAGCAGCCTGTTTTAATAGTCTCTAGACGATTCACATTTGGATTAGTGTGGATGATTCAGTACAGGATGGAAGGTTTCCATCGTTAGCTTGAACTAAACTTATGGATGTAATACAATCATGATTATCATGCTAAGGACCAAAGATGTGCTCATGTATTTTGCCACGCACCTGCTAAGAAAAGTTTAGAGGTAGTAAGCAACTGAGGTGCCAGCTGTGTCCAGGCTTTACTTGATGCAGCTTAACACATACAAGCAGAAACACACATGAATTTGATGTAGGCTAAAAGGATAACAGAACATATAATCAACCCGACATTAAAAATACATATCTAGTTTAAGCATCCTCAATTAAGGCTCCTGGCTGTGCCTTTCTTCGTATTATTTCAGCTTACCTTTACACCTCATGCTGTGCCCTTTCTTTTTGGTGACCAGGAGGACCAGCCCCATAGGACCTTTACCAGCCGCTGCCCGAACCCCACTCTACAGTGACTGCCGAACCGGCCGTGCCCTGCAGCTGCCTCCCGGGCGGGACCGCCCGCACCCCGCCACGGGCAGGACCGCCCTTCTGCTTGCCTGTCGCTCGGCTGGCAGGTGGAGGTGGAATTGCAGCCTGGAGGGAGAGTTCGGGCAGGGGTTTGGGCTGGCAGCAGGCACCCACAGCGAGCTGCTTGGCACGGCTGCCCGAACAGCGCTTTCTGACTTGGTTCTTACTGTTACTAACGCTGAAAGAATTTTAGTTTGGAAAAGTTATCACAGGGACCACTTCTTCAGAGTTCCCTAATCCCCTATTTTCAGGCACATGGAGGTAGGTATTTTAGGTATTGAAGAAAAGTCTCTTGCCCAGGGGAAAAAAAAAAGTAAAATCAGGCTTGTGAGAGCACATTGGATTTGGGGAATTGCTTCACTGTATTCAGTGAATTTCAACTAGGAATAAAGATACTGATGACCTTTAACTAGACCACTGAAAGCGTTTTCACTTCCCACTTCTAAGCAACATCAAGATCAAAGCTAGCTAAATTTGTTGCTGTTCTCAGAGGAACTAATACACAAAAGCATTGTGTTTTGCTCATGTAATTCTCTTCCGAGAATTTGTGCTGCGTTTCATTCTAGCAAAACTAAAACTGTTCTTTGCTTTGGGTTAACTCAGTGGGATTTGTATTTTTTCCCCCTCTTAGAAGAAAACAGGTACACAAAACAGATTTTCTGTGCAGTCCTAAAATAGGGATTCTTCCACTCCCTTCCCCATCTATACCAAAGTCTGCATCATTTACTAACAGTAATGACTTTAATGTTTAAGAAAAATAAACTCTGCTTGTTTCCCTATCCACTCAAATACCACTGTCCCAAAGCTGAATCTCAGTTAAGCTAGTCAGTTAACTTCAGAGATAACTGAAGTAGTTCTTGAATCATGTTTCCGGGGCTAAACCTAACTTAGCTTCCCTCTTTAGCCTTCCCCATGGAATTCAGATTACATTTTACATATTGGTTATGCTGCCCTGAAAACTACAGAAGCAAAGACATTTTAGTCTTCACTGGGACCCTCTGTATTTGCTTGGGTTTCAAATTTCTGTGTGTCAGGCTTGTTACTTTTTAGTACTTTCTTATTTCATCAGCATTACCTAGGGCTTATGTTGCAGACTCAGAGTTAAGCCTGGGTAACACACATCAGCAACTGCTTATGAAAAGCTTCTGAAGCCATGAAGAATTTGCATTTACAGAATTCAACTGAAGGGAAAGAGTGGTAAACTGAAATGTTGTGCTGCCCCAGCCCCAAGGTTCCCAGCTACATGCACTATTTTCTTCAAAGGAAACAGGTTTGTTTCCTTGTTTGCCTGGGAGGGAGCAAGAACAACTTATCATGTCTGGGCTTTTGTTAAAATAGGCGATTAGCTGTTATTTTAAGTTTGGTGGTAGGTCACTTCTGAAACTAACTGATCAGTTTTAGCAACATCCCAGATAGAAAGCAAATGCCTAATGTGGATTTTATGATAGGCGTGGGGCTGGCAGAGCACATAGCATAAAAAAAGTAGAAACTCTTGGCCCAGTTTTCAGAGCTGCTGCACAACTTGCTTAAAAGAAGTGGCAGCTGGTGAAGGTTTGGTGCCTTTGAAACATAAGCACTTTCATGGAAGTGTAGAATATCCAGAGTTATAAAGGAACCATAAGGGTCACTGAGTCCAACTCTTTGCTCCACACATGACCACTCAAAATTGAAACCATATTTCCGAAAGTATTGTCCAAATGCTTCTTCATCTGTGGCTTGATGCCACAACCACTGCCCTGGGCAGCTGTTCCATTCCCACTGCCCTCTGGTGAACAACCTTTTCTGAACACCCAACCTGCCACCCCCCTGGCACAACTCCATGCCATTCTCTTGGGTCCTGTTGCTGTCAGACAGCAGAGCTCAGTGCTGCTCTCCGCTCCCTTTGAGAGCCGCAGCCGCCATGAGGCCTCCCCTCAACTCCTCTACTGTGGGCTGAACAAACCAAGGCATCTCAGCCACTCTTCATACATCTTACTATCCAGACCCTTTGCCATTTTCATGGCCCTCTTTTGGACATTCTGTCATAGTTTTATGTCCTTCTTATACTGCAGTGCCCCAAACTGCACACAATCCTTCATGAGATCAGAAGCCTTACCAATGCAGAGGGTTCACTTTTCAAAACCTAATCAGCAGTCATTAATACACATAGCAGCACCAGAGTGACAGTTGCCATTCACATCCACCCCTCTGTGCACTGCACACAAGGTAAGAGAAAGCCTAAGACCTGCCCAGCTTAGAAAATTGAGTCCAAAAAAGACGTAATGTGAACTCCCTCCTTAAAGAAGTGGTTGATGCCCTATCCCTGGAGACTTTCCAGGTAAAGCTGGATAAGGTCCTGGGCAGCCTAATGTCCCTGTTCAATGCAGGGGAGTTGGTCTAGATGGCCTTCAGAGATTCCTTCCAACTCTAAGGATTCTATGATTCTAAGTGTAACTACAATTAACTGCTCCATATTTCAGTGAAAAATAAGATAACATAATCTGATTTCTGTGTTTTTGCAGACACAAAATTTCTGGACTAAAGGAGAAGAAGGAGAAGAGACTGCCATCCACAGAGAAAGGAACAGAAGTAACACAAGTAGTGAATAAATTGTAGATAGAAATAATGCCTTGGTAACACCTAGAGTCCAGTATAATAAAATATGAGTTGGAAGGTAAATGTTATTTTGTGTTTTATCCAAAATGTTTTTTAACTTTAGAAAATACTGCATCTGAAAACACTTATAATCTTGTACCCCTGTAATCAAAGCGATTCCATGCATTTTTTTTTTTATTTGTCCAGAAGCAATTAGCAATAGGAAAGAAGAAATTAAATCCAATCATGTAATATTAATTAACACCACCCATAACTGACTGAACTAGAAGAGATAACTACTCTGAAGAACAGTTATTCATAATACAGCACAATTAAAAACTAACAAACAATCACCAGAAAGTCCTCAAAAGCACTAAAAAAAAAACTAGAAATAAGAACTAATTTCTCTAGTAAAGCAGTAGAATTCAGAGAACATAATGCATCATATGTTAAAGTAGTAGACATCTGACTTTAGTGGAATACCTCATCAAAATAGTAATCAAATGCAAAGAGGGAGTTTTATACAAGCATTGTTGCTACTTACTGATATGCAGAAGAACCAGCACTTCTGTTTGTGGTTTACTGATCCTGAAGAAAATACATGGAAGTGAGTAAATATTTGTCAATTTAATAGAAGGGTACTAATATTACTGGAGCTGGCTGGCCAGTAGAGTGTTCATTCTAACCCTTAGTACCATGTCATATATATAACAGGAGACAATAAAACATTGCGTGCCAAAATGAACAAGGTCATTCAAATAAACCAAAGATATTTTTTACAGCTTCATAGTAATTTTTCATAAACATGCTTCTTTTGGGTACGTGCAGAAGTTCAGACTGAGGCACTCTGTTTTTGTTCCCAAGTTACACAAGCCCTTTCCCAAGTGCTAGATCAAGCCATGATCTGTATTTTTCCACACAATCCACCCTTTATGGATTGAACTGAAACATAACTTTTTGAAGATAGCTGATGTGCATTGCATCCAAATTCCACATAAACAATAGACTGTGCAGCAACTAATAAGGCAAATAAGACAATCCAATAATACTGTACAACCATTCCTCCTCCATGAATGAAAGGAGGCTCACCAGGTACAGATGGGATCATTTTTCAGTTGTTCTGTTTGTTTGGATCTTCTTCTGTGACATTATGTGAGTTACACTTTTGAGTACATCAGGAATACATCCACTACAATCAGTGTTAATAACTGTACAGGTACCCCTTTGAACAGCAGTTCAGTATGTCTAATGTGATTCTCTAGTACAATTTTTTGTGTTCTAATTCTTGATTGATCAGTCCAATAGCTTGTTGGGTTACATTTAGTGCTGCTGCAGTATAATTAGCTAATGCAGGTACTTGCCATTCAGTAGAGATAACTTCAGTTTGTGGTGAGAAGATGGCCATAGCATAGAAACAGTAAGCAGTCCGTTTATACTGATGTCAGGTGAGAAAGGTTGGGCAATTAGTTTGTGTTTGTGGTTACTTGGAATGTATTGTACTGGGTACATAAAGCCAACCCCAAGTACCTCATCCAGTCTAGTTAGATGATAAGTATGGCCAGTCATATTGACCAAAAAGAACCTCATAGTATCATATGCTTAAAAGACTTATGAGAACTCTTATTCAACGGTTTAGGTAAGGTAATAGTCTTACACCCCCAGCCACACATCAGTTCAATTAGAAGAGTTTCATTCAACACAGAAAAGCATCTGGAGTCGTACTCTCAGCATTAAAGATGAGAGCTGGCCTACATCATCCTGTACACTGTGGTGAACCATAGGGCGATGAGGTTGCGTGTGATTCTGCATTCAGCCTTCATCCATTACTTTGGAAACTGTTTCACTGAAGGACACTCATCCATTCTGCTTACAGTTCTATTCTACTGAAGAGCTTGGTGTGTCATTCAGGCTAATGTACCAAGATAACCCTTAACTCGCATCTGTGGGTAAAATGGTACAGACCCAACAATCAGCCTGGTGAACAACGTGGGTTATATGAGTTGTCCAGTCAGTAAGTACTTTAGCCATGGACCTTAAATGGAATAGTAGTGGAAAATCCACCTTCCAAACTAATATACAGTCAACATTGCAATCCTGTGTCAATACTTCTGCTTAAATAGGGTTATGACCAGATTGGTTTTACCAGACTCTTTGTCCTGATACTGGACACTGTACAGATGTAACTGGTGACATAGGAGGCACCTGAATCTACCATAATGATATAATCAATATTCCTTGTACAATAAAAATTGGTATGTTGACAAGCATTTTGATGTGTCAGGTACAAAGCACCTGCGGAGTTACATAATTTCCCTTTTCCAATAACTTAGGAGCAAGGAAGCTGCATGATTCTGGCTTTCCTTGAACCTCCCATAGCCATTCTACCACGTGGTTAACAAGGTCAACAGAGGCAGGGAGCAGTAAGTTGTTCATGATGCCAATTTGTGGCTTTATATGTTTTTCAATTCCTATCATCTGTACTCTAAGTGGAGAAGCTCAAGTAGCTTGTGTAAAGCCCTGGGTCAACCATTTTGAGGTCTTTCATTTAAGTCTCTTAATACCCCATACAGCCATGTTGCCCACCCCTTCAAAGATTGAGTGTCAGCTCCAATGGCTGTTTTCAAAGTGTCATTATAATTTTCTATAAGATCTGTTCTGGTTTGTATGGAATTGTATGATAAGTAGAAATGCCATTAAATATTATCTTCAAAATATGTGTATATGGACTATTATCATTCATGTACTGATAATTTTTTTCTCAGTTAGGCAGGTCCAGTGCCTTCTGGGCAACACACTTTGTTCTCCATGCCTTGCAGCTTCTCCCTGGGGGGGACAAATAGAGAAGGGTGGGAGGGGTTTCCTTTCCTTGCTGGATCAGACAGTGAAGGAGTAGATATACTCCCTTTTCCTTCACTGTTATTTTTGTTTTTGGCCTGACACCCTACAGACAATAGCCTTGCTTTTATCAGATCAAAATCTGTGTTCTCTTGCCAAGTCCTTTTGTCCAAGCTGCAATAACTGTGGGAGATCGCCAGCTATCCTTAGCATGAATCTGCATTTTGCAAGTCAGGCATACTATACAGATCTTAACTCTAACAAGGGGAGCAGTCTAAGTCATGCTGAACTCAGGTAACCGTGATCACCTATCAGTGAACTTGAATGTGGTCCTATTCAATGTCCTCCTTTCTCAATTCAGTTTATATTCCCTCTGTTTCTAAAATTGCCAATTACTCTGGCAACTTCAGAGCATTCTTGTACTCTTACAGCAGTCCTCATTTCTGTATTCCTTGGGCAACCACACACCACAAGATGATCTATTTCCACCCTAGGATTTCCCCCAGCAAATCCAATGCCTCCCTCTTGTAAACTGTACTTTCTTTAGCTGGGATCCTGCTGACTATGTCAGTTGTTATGCAGAAGTGCCAGCACTACGTAGGATTTAGTGATCCTGAAGAAAGTACGTGGAGGCAAGATAATATTCAGTGTTATGGAGGGGTACTCACGTTAGCAAAGGTGGACAGCTGGTAGAGTGCCTGCGCTACCCGGTTAGTGCCAATTATGTAATAGTAGGAGACAAAGTGTTGCACACCAATATGAGCAAGATAATTTAGATAAGTATATTTGATTACAGCTGTGGAGTAGTTTTTCATAAACAAGTTTCATCTGAGTAGATGCAGAAGCGCAGACTGAAGCAGTCTGTTTGGGCTCCCAAGTTACAGAAGCCTTTTCCCAAGAACTACTCATCTGTTCAGACCCTGATCTGTATTGTAGCACACACTTACTGTCAACTCTGCAGCAGCCCAGACACCAGCATAATAACCAGTCTGCACCCATGAACTGAACACGTGTAGTCATTGGTGGTAACTGACTGTTACCTAAACTGTAGGTGATCTCTTACCTTTCCTCCGTGGCTGGGATATATTTATCAGGATGGAACTTTAAAAGACATTTTTCCCCCATTATGCTTTGATAATAGTTGTTTTGTGACTTTTGCATCTTTGTTATATATATGATTCACAAAAACACACAAAAAAAATGTTTTTGTGTTTATTTTTCAGAAATCTGACCGAAATGGAACTTTAGTACTGCAGGTATCACATTAGTCACATTCAACTCCCACATCTCCACAACAGTACAAGGGCACATTAACTATACTCAAGCTCAATGGTAATAACACTAAAAACCAGGGGAAGTAGCTGTAGTCATGTCACTTTACCTGCATCCTCACTCTGAAACAGGATAGTATTTTGGTGTGCATCTAAGAAATGGCTCATCATCATAAGTTCTTCATTGAATTCATTGGGTAATAGGTTGGTTATTTGGTCAGAAATACAGAACCTATGAGTGTATTCTACATGGTTAACTTTTGTCAATATGAACGTGAAAATGAATATGAAGATTACGCCTAATCTTAATGTCTGCAATGAGAAATTCTTTTTCCTGTCACTCTCTGGTAGATCCAGACTGTGCTCCCTGCAAGTACCCATGAGAATGAAAAGTACCTTGTCCTGGAGCAGCCATGGGCTTCTGTGTCTTTTAGAGGAAACCCTTTTTCCTCTCCATCACAGAGCAGAAACATCAGTTTAAGATTATCAGTTTTGGCAATGAAGAGTGGGGTTAGCTTTGTTGACTAAGTTAAGATTAGTCATACCACTGGTTAAGCTACTTAGCTCTGGTTAACTGGAGGATAACAGAGCTTTACCTGTTGTCAAGCACTCCAATTAATTCAGACTCTGTGTTGCCATGAAAAGTTCTGTAATGCCTAAATATATGAGGTAGTATTGCAGGTATATTGCTATGAGTCTGCTCCTAAGTATTAAGTGAAAAATTCTGGGGATATTCATCATATTCGAAAACTGTAAGTTAAGAGTTTTTTTAGTTTCTTTATAGAGAGCAGCTGATTAAAATTCTGCAATTCTACAAACCAAACCAAGACATATGAATACTATTACAGCACTTGAATTTGCAAAACTATCAAGGATTTGATGCAGTGGATGGAAGAACACAAAGTCTGAATAGAGATGAGTGCTGAAGAAAGAAAAAACCATGTAGGGTAAAGGTAAGAAATAGAACACAACATTTGAACTTTCAGAGAAAGACTGAGCTTTTGTCCATAAGTCATAACTCTGTGACAAAGGAAGCAAGTTACTTGTGTTATTTCTGAAAATAGAAAGTGGGAACCTACCTGATTCTTTTAGCTAAGTAGAATTATATCAAAGATATCTATTTCACCTCAATTTCTTTTAACCAGATCAACTTGCAAGTATTCACTGATACAAAAACATAATCCTTTACTATTAAGTTTGTACACCTGTTTTAGATGTAACCAATAACTATGTCAGGTCAATGTGATTCTTTTTTTTTTTTTTCTAAAAAAGAAAATACAGTTTTTTCTTTAAAACAATTGAGTGATATATGCGCCCAAGATCATAGGAAGCACAGAAGGTAGTAATTCTGCATTCTCCCGAGCTCTTCATATATCTTGAACAGGAAAACTTCATACTTTACAAAAAATGGTGACAGCCTGATAAAGACCTATAGTGATAATTCACAGAACTGAATGTTAAGATCTACATCTTCTTCTCAGAAAAATGGAGCAAAGAAAAGGAATATACCTTCTGAAGCATTCCTTGCAACAGGAGAAAGACAAAACTGTGATTTTTGTCCATCATACCAGAAGAATTAGGAGGATGATGTCTAGCTAAATGAAAGGAATTCAGAGACCACTAAATGCCTAGTCATCTGTTGGGCAGCATGTACAAAAGGAAAAATAAAAAGCTTCTTAAATTCTTGGGATATGTGGGGAAAAAGAATTTTCAAAAGGTCAGAAAATTAATAGAAGCTGTGCTTGTCTACATCTCACCCTTAGAAGCAGAATGTGATCAAGGAAGAAAATTTAAATGAAAGGGATGGTGAAATTAAGTTGGCAGTTAATGCAAAATTGTTAAGGGCTTAAAATACAAATAAAAGGCCATTCTTTTGTGTGGAAGCAAAGAATGCAATATTTGCTTAAGAATAGTCTATCAAAAAGTACAGATTAGGATTATAGGCCAGTAAATATAGATTAAGACAGTGGGCAGTTTCTCCATGGAACAGCACTGAAGAGAATATAGTGATGGAAAGCAAAGAAAAACCCAAAAGCCAACAATATCAAACTGCTGTGGAAAAAAGGAGGAAAAAGAAACACAAAAGAGTCATATGTGAAACACATGGAGTGGTATTTGCTATGGTTAGCACTGTTAAATCCTCAGATGGAGTGCTGCGTTTAATTTTGGCTGTTTCAAGAAAATGTGGGGGAAAGGAGTTATGGAAGAAAGCAAAATTAAAGGGCTGTAGAAATTATGAACAGTGAGAAAGGACAGATGGAATTGAGTTTGATGTAGTAGAAAGCATGCAAATACTAAAAAAAATTATGAAAGTCTTGCAAAAACAAAGTAATATGGTATCTTCCATATCTACCATGGTACTGAATTACAGTAAGAAAGGCAAAAGTTAGATACTATGAAAATGTCATTAACTCTCTGGATAGTTAACTACTGAGCAGACTACTGAGGGAGCTGGTAGAATCTAGAATACAGATTTTTACTTTTTTCCTATTAAATCAAGAAATTGCCTACAGGGAAATACTTGTTATAAAAGATTTTCCTTAAGGCTGGGGGAAAGATTAGACTGCCTTCTGAGATCCCTATCAACTCTATTTTCTCTGATGCACTGATAAGCATAACGAAGGGCAAAACGGAACAAAGCTGGTACGTCTTGTATTTTTGTAAAGGACATGAAGTCAAGTATAAACCAAGCCTGTGGAACAATTGACAACAACCTTGTTTTTTTCTGGTTAGACATAGGAAATTGAGCAACTGGACAAATGTTAGAGCACTTAAAAGTGATGAAGAAGTGAACTCCTACCCTCAGAAGACATGTGCCACTGGTGCCATTCAAGAACAAATTCATAACATTTTCCTTCTGAAGTTTCTTCTATGCTGCATACGGCATGTGCCATCTCAACCACTGTTATGCACTTCCTTGTCTGTAACCTGTGGTGAATCATTGACATGACATACCAATTTACTTCCAGGCTTCTTTTTGATGTAATTCAATTAGTTTTCAGATTAAGTTTGGTTTTGAGCATAGTTTCCTGAGCCTACTCCCAAAGACTAATTTATATGGGACAATTTTGGTTGGTTCCATCTTCTGCAGTCCTTAGACATGGTCATTGTGCCCTCATTTCTGCAGGCTGTCATGCTGTATTGCAGAGCATGTAATACACATCCTTCATTTTGCACTCTAAAAATAACATTGTGAATTTACTTTATGTAATATCACTGTGACACAGCCCAGCAAAACACAAAAGGTAATTAATATGTCTTAGTTGCATCATGTAGGCACAAAATAAAATCAGATTAAGTGGTAGACCACAGAAATGTGGCCAGTCCATTCCAGAGGGGTGATTTCTGAACAAGGTGGATAAAAACTGCTATAACATGAGTCTTGACAGCCATGGACCTCTCCAGGAGCTGGATACTTTATCAGTGTATGGCTTCAAATGGCTTGTTCACTGGCAAGATCTCACCGTGTTTTCTTAACACAAACCTAAGTAAACAAAGCCCTGTTTGTAGAAACTACTGCAGTGCTCAAAGTACTATAGGTGAACAGAAGGAATGACCCTGATTGTAAACCTGGCTTAAATCACCTGGCTTAGAAGAGTTGTTGCTTCTGCTAAGAAAGTTGCATTGTGATCACAATATTGTTTTCCCCTGAGGTAGCTGGATTTTTCCATGGCAGACAATTAACTTGTACTTGGCCTTTTTTTCTTGTGAGTGAAAATATTTTGGCAGATCAGACCACAGCAGTAGGATTTCTGCCAATCTGCTGTTTGTGCATTTCAGATTTCTGTGTTTGTGGTGATTAATACTGGATTCCAAGGAACAAAACTGACTGGCAGGACCGGGAGGTGGTTCAAAGCATTATATCTGCCTGACATACATACAGCTTGTGGTGAAAGGAAGATCCAAGAAAGTCACATCCTAAAGTAGATCCATCCAAGCTCCAGTGCTTTAAAGGACAATATAGGCATCTGCTAAGTAGCCACCTCTTTTAAATATCATCCTTCTCCTGTAAATTAATAATTCAGACCTTTAGCTGAGAGGTGGGCGGAGTTCTGGAAGAAGTTCTTTTTTCCAGTGTAATCTTACATGGATCAGCAATAATTTACAATCACAGGAGGGAAAGAAACCCTTTGCATAGACTGGGGATTGCACAGTTGACTCAGGATGCTAGTGAGATAGTGATCCTGTTTTTGTCCTGTTGATATAAGCTCCAGATCTGGACTGCCCATACAGGTTTCATGCAGTGTCGAACTTTTAGCTCTGTGTTTGCAATATTAAGCAAGTTACATAAGTTCGCATTTTTGTATGCATCACTGCACAGTCATGCTTAGCCTTTCACAAAAGTTTCCTTCTGTTGTACTATTTCCAAAACAGATGACGAGAACTCTAATGAACTTGTGGTTGGACTAAATTAAGATGGGTATGAAGAAGGTGAAATGGATATTTCATTTTAAAGAGGACTTAGTATTTTCAAGGTATGCATGAGAATATACCTGAATAACTGTTAAGGATCTGGGGAACAACTGGATTTTTCTACTGAGCAACAGCCTACTAAAAGAGATTAGACTATGAAGTACCAAAATTCAAAATACATTGATCTTCCCTTCCATGCCTGTGATTATGAGAGAAAGGGTAGGAACACTGAAAAATAGGTATAATTAGTGACATGTATTTTTTAATTCTTCTTTTATCAGTACAAAAGGCTGCTATGTGATCTAGACTACATAACAAAACTCTATTTGAAGACCTTGAATTATATCCTAATTGTTTTCATGGATCTTTAGCTGCATTACATAATGCTTCTAAATCTTCTTTCTAAATCTTCTAGATCTTCTAAAAATAACTCTGGCATCAGTTGCATTAAAAATAAGTTCAAAGAGGAGTAATTTAATTTTAATAGTATTTTTACTCAAATTTTATTCTTATTTATTGATACAAATTCATTTAGGTCAACTAAAACAGGAAAATAAATATATTTTTTTTCCTTATTGTTCTTGTAAGAATTTGTTATTCACTAGAACCTAGTTGTATTCTTCTGATGAAATGATACTTATGGAAATCATTAGAGGATCCCAGTGGCGTTACTCATTACTAGATATCCTTGAAGTCAATGTACACTGTGTTTCCCTTTTTGATTTCATTCAAAAAAGCTTCTAATGAGTTACAAGTAAATTCTTACTATATGCACCCAAAAACAGTCAAAAGGGGATCTTTCAGACAGTGCCACTGTATGGGGATTTTTAAAAAACTTTGTTGGATGCTACTCTATATTCAACAGGAAGACACAATCTGAACATTTATCATTCACTTTACTCTTCAAACTCCTCCTTCATATTGTAATACTGTAGAACAGCCACATTCCGCAATGTTCCCCTACCTATGAAATTGGTAAAAATGAATCTGAACTCAGAATCCAGTTATTTCCCTTGAGAGCTAATGAGATGTTTATTTACTTTTTAATCAGAAAAGATATTAATGTCTCTCTTCCAGACCCAGATACCAGCATGAGCTGATGACAACTTTCACCAGAATCCAAGAGGGAAAAATTCTTCCTTCCCCAAAAGTACGTCCTGTCATGGGGTATGACAAAGCCAAGATTCACTCAAGCGCAATAAGAGAGAGAGAAAGAGAGAAGCCCTTCTCTGCTGCTAACTCTGAAGTCTAAGCACCATGGAATACATAGCATTCAAATTCATACCCTGCTAGATGTCGGTCTGGATCTGAGGTCCCTTGCAGCAGGAGAGAGGAGGTTAAGCCTTGCTAGTGGGATGCCCATTAGTTGGTGGAGTCTTTTGAGTCCAGCTTTTGGTTCAATCTGTGCTGAGTTCTGTACACAGCATGAAGTGGTTTTACAGGATGGATTAGACAAGTTGTGGTTAGCAAATTCTCCTTGTTAGTGGAAGAAGATTAAAATTCTCTTTGGAAAATTATTGGACTTAATGTGGCTTTTCTACAGTCTCCACTGAAAATGAGAGACAGCTGACAGACTATGACAGTGTCAATACTTGGAGAGCAACTATGTATCAGAATTCCCTTTACAGACATCAGAAATCCAGCCAATATTATAAATATCTGCTTTCTGATATCTGGAGTGAACTGACTAGATTTCTGTAATCTGAATAACTCACATATCACATAGCAGTCCACATTGTCAGCAGTATGAGCTAGGCATCTTATTTGCAGATATCTAAAATGCAGTAGAAGGTCAGGGAGAGACATCTGCTTTCCTTTGCTTTATTTCTTGTATGCATCACAGTTGTGGTAGAAAGGATATGTTATACATTTAGAATTCCATATAAATGGATTACAGGAGGGAGATATCATGAAGTATTTCTAAAATAATGGCTTTATGGTAGCATCAACATTTCTGTGGTGTTGAATAAAGCTGAAGTTATTTACTGGTGGCTGTTACTTCTGTGAGGAAGAAATCTATTCCCATGGATTTCAGTAGGAAGAGCACCTGACTCTGAGTGTTGCAGTCAGAGGGGTTTTCAAAGTGTATCTAAAATTGTTTTGCGATCAATTTAATTTTTAAATAGCTACAAAATGAAAATTACTTTTATATATGGTTTAATAAATTAATACTCTCAAAAGATCTGGATTGTTTTTATACTCTTCAAACTACTATACTTCAAGAGTTTTCCATAAATAAAATATTACAAAATGAACGCTCAAAGCATCTTCCTTAACTTAGTTTTTGAAGTTTTAAATACAGAGGAGAGGAGACATAACATGAAAACAGAGGCATACCCTGATGAAACCACACTGAAGTACTCAGAAGGCTGAGGTCTCATTAAAAGCAAATAAGTCAAAGTGGATGGGTGTTTCAAACTTCATTCAGAGAAGTGAGTGTGGGGAATTAAACTGATATTTCAACACAAAACCTGCTTTACATTAGATCTATTATTATGTCACTGTATTATGCCACTCTCATGGGCTTATAACAGTAAAAGTTTTGCTAAGAATCTTTAGATTTCTACTCTATTTCTCAGAAAACAAATGTTAAAGATGAGATCACCTACAAAGTTAGATTTTGTTTACTTTTTCAACTCTTATCACAAATACGAGGGATCATTTTCCCCAGATTTATTAAATAAAATAAGTGTATTTTTTTTTAATTTGAATTATTGTTACCTATTTCTGCAAAAATAATTATGAAATACACCTTTTCTGGTCTACAGAAATGCTGCGATAATACAAAGAAACTGAAATGCTCATGTTCCTCATAGAAGCAAGTTGGACACCAGACACTAAAGAAATCGCAAGGATTCTAAGTACAATAGCTTTAAAGTCTACAAAGACCTATTCAAGGAAGAAACAAACAAACAAAACTAGTAAAAAATCCAGTAAATTTCACTTCTCAAGGTGCAAATGTGAGGGTTAAAGGTTTGAAAGAATTTTTTAATTGGGAATAGTAACTGACCACAAGAAACAATCCAGCATCTCTGCAATGCTATACATGTTTGTACAATCAAAATACCATAATTATGAAGTATGAAGTATACCGGAGACCGTGGCTAAGCAGGTTATTACACGAAAAAGAGAATAAACATAGTGCTTACCCTTGTCCTGGGCTCACCATAAAACTCCAAAGTAGGGATCTCCAGAAGAAATCCTTCCCCCCTCCTAGTCAGCTTTTAAATGGGGTCTAGGAGAGATGGAACCAGGCTCCATCCCTTCTGGCAGCACAGGTGAATTGGCTTCACCTGTGCTCCCATGGCTGATTCACTGCTCACCTCAGGTGATTAATCAGAGGTTCAGGCCATGATTCAGAAGTTCCCATACAATCTTAAAGCCAAAGATCTTTCCCACTGAGCAGAAGAACTTATTAACATGAGTTGCATTTGTCCAGATCTTGATGTTACAGTGTATGAAATAAGCTGCTGATCTCTCTCAAGACAGAATAAAACTGTAAAGGAGTAGGCCAGGAAAACCCTGCAACAGGACATACTTTCAGTCAGTCTCAGGCATTTTGTAACTCCTTTTGTATGTTGTAAACTGTAGAAGAGTGTCTATTGCATTTTTTTAAAAATTCACTTTTCATCTTTCATATGCTCTCGTGTATGTTGAATTATTTATTTTAAAGAAAGTGTCTGAAACCAAATGCATTTCTACCTTAGTAGTAACAATGCCACAGTGGTGAATCAGTAAGGTTGCACCCAAGAAAACACTGTCAGGAAAAAATAAGCCCATTGGTGAATTATCAGTATGCAAGGGTATGCAAGGACACACACAAATAAGAGCTCACTCATCCTGACTCTGTAGCAGCCAGAATTTACAGCCTGGGCTGTAGCTGAAACAGGATACCAATGTCAAAGGTAATCTAATAAAAAACCACAAAACTTGAAGCAGTGTTTCAAGGTCTTTCCTATTTACATACCACTGTAAAAGTCCTGCCTGTCTGTTGGGCATTACATAGCAATAAACAGCACGACTGAAAGGCACTGGGGCAACCAGGAGACCTTGTAGCTCTAATTCCTGGAGCTTTCCATCCTGCTCAGCCTCAGGTAATTCCAGCCATAAAACCAGGCATGAAAATTTGTAAAGTTATGGTAAAACCATCATTCAAGGTAGACAAAATTTTGAGATGTTGTGCTCGCCACAAGGCTTTTGAAGCTCATGGGTTAGTGTGGGAAATGCAGGGGGGACATATTTGGGGAGCTGTTTGATCAAGGTTCTATCTGAACTTTGCTACTAAATCATGTGTATACTACATGTATTTTCAATGTGTTAGATGTTATAAAAATTAAATTATTTCAATTACTTAAAACTTTTGATAACAAACTACTAGCAAATAGACTGAAAGTTTATACACCGCCTGACAGGCAGCTGGATAGAACCAGTAAAAAGATGTTCCAACAAGGCACAATTCCCATCCCTTCTTATCACTTAGAATTATGGCACAAGACGTATAGTAATTTACACCTACATTCAGCCCTTTTTATTATCTCTCTTGTAGGCTGATTCTGTACACAAAGAACAGGAACTTACCATGTGTCAGAGAGAATAGTTTAAGTTGGGTTTCTTACATATCTTATCCGTTCTAAAACTCCTTTGTAAAATGCACTGTCTCTGCTTATCAGAGGGTGGTTTTTGTTTAATATTTTCGAGAGATAAAGTTTGTGAACCAGGAACTTGCCCCTGATATTCAAATGAGTTGACAGAAACAAGGAGTGGAGGAATTAATTTCAGCTTATTTTCCTTATCGAAAAGATACCTTTTGCCATGGATGTTGTATCAGACTCTTCCCTTTTACATATTAGCTCATGAATCTAAATGGATGCAACTGGCATAGAAGCTAGGCAAGCTTCTATGCAGAAGGTGGAAGAGTCATAACGGTGCACAAAACCAATCTAGAAGCTGGCAATTACTAGTTAAAAATCATCAGTTCTTATCTTGAACAAGGTTGATGCATGCTAACAGGCACAAACCTCAAAGAACATTTTTCACATTGCAGTGAATTTTGCTGTACTGTAAGTCAGCTGTGTATTTTGTATGCCATGGTGAAGTATGCTTGCAGACGAAAAAGAACAATGTCTATAAAATTGTGTGATGATATACTAAAATAATTTGCTCTGACAAAAGGAGATATTTATGTTTGTCCAGTTATTCCTTTCTAAAACCACTTTTCTGAATTTGTGCTCATTCTACGTCACAGTTTTAAACTCTGGACACACTCTTATCTAGGAACAAGCACAGTGATGTTCTTTGGGAGGTAGAGAAATTTCACTTTAAAGTTTTTCAAAGTTGTCTAATTTCTCAAACATTTAAACAAACAAACAAACAAAAGACAAAATAAACTGCCTCTCCAAGGATAACTCTCACAACTGATTATTTTCTCCTTATCAAAATTACAGTACTTTCAGGGAGGTCCTACATAAAATTAATAAGTTGCTGTACATTTCATAACATAAAGTTTTTTTCCATAGAATATGGATCATTTTCAGCATTAGTGATGGTGTGTGAATGTTCCTAGGGTAGAAATGTAATGAAAATTATACTCTCTGGTTAATTGGCCTGTCACAAGTGTTAGATCTGTCAGATAATTTAGTATCTATAATATTATGGATTATTATTTACTTCTTCATTAACTAATCTTCTATATATTCCTATAATACAGTGTTTTCTATCATTTCCTCCAGCACCTGGGAAACCATGGCCGAGAAAGCTGGAATTGCTCCACACCAGACTAGAAGATATCCACAAAATTGTGCTTTCCACTCCTTAGAAATAAATCAGCTCCCACTTGTTCTTCTGACCTATCTTCTGAAGCAGACCGAAGCTGACTGAAGCAGACTCCTGCCAATTTTGACATCTGTTTTACAACACTTGAATCACTTTTCCTATCAGGTGGCATTTCTGTTGGAGTTTTCCAAACGACATTAACATTCCTTAGTCAGATTATCCCAGTGGCTGATGTCCTTGTAATTCCCAGTGTCTGTGTTGGCAGGTTCTTACCTGTACAATAGTGATGTTGACCTTACTGTCAAAACAGCTCTAAAATGACATGGTTTATAGACAGAATTTCTGAAATGCATGCTGCTTCTTGAAAAGTCAGACATCAAAAGAGGTATGCTTATTATCTTCACCTCATAAAACACAATGAGATCTTCCTGAAGTTCATACCTTTTCTTGATTGGACCGCTGATTTCTAATGTGAAGATGTGTTTGCTCCAGATTATGTATCATTTGTTACTGCTTTAGCTAAGGCACTATGTGGAGAAATACATGTCAAACTTTAGCAGGTATAGATTTGCACAAACATTGTTAATCAATAACTGGGAAGGCAATGTGGAATAATATGAGGTTTTCTTGTGAGGAAAATATTGCTGGACTAATGGAGGTAGCCTTGATGTGTAAATGAAACAGAAGGTCAACCTTTTAAAATAAGGATGTTCAAACTTTTGGCTTGCCTGAGCAGCAAAGTGAAGAGGAATTATCTTGGGCTGCATATAAAACACATAATATAATGAATATATGTAAGTAATAAACCTTCTTTTGTTTATTTTTATATTTATTAAAATATAAAAAGTGTGCCACAAAAACTGAAAACTAATGTGTTTTACACACACATTTCAAAATAAGCAGGAAACTTGGGTATTTGACATTAAACAGATAAATGCTGTAAGCCCTTTTCTCTCCCCACATGTGTAGTTTGCCTATTTTTTTCGTCCATTAGCTTCATATGCCATTATGTTCACAACTGGTACTAGTGTATTCATGATTTTCAGTGTATCAACCAAAAATAATAAAATATTCATTTACCCTTGGGAAAACAATGCAGAACTTTTCATAAACGTATTAAAACACGCTTTGCTCCATTTACCATGTGAAGTTCCTGTCTCGTGGAACATTTATTTCTTAGTGTTTCATGCACTACCTAGCAGGTTGGTCACATGAGACCTCACTAGCACTAGAAAAATCATAGACCTTTTTGACTTTGTATTTATTACATTTTTAATATATAAAAAAGATTATAACCATAGAAAACTGTGTAAGTCACATGAGGCGAGTTGGTCAGTTCAGAGAACTTGCAAACACACTGCACGCTTTCAGGAAACTAATAAAAAGCATACATACTTTCAGGAAGAAAAAATAAAGTCAAAACTAATGGTCCAGAAATACTGAAGCAGATAGTGCCTTTCCTCACAGTTAACTATTCACTGCCATTCACTGAAATGCTCGTTCTCTTTCTGAAACACTTTTCAAATGTCAGATAGTGGAACTTGTTGACATAAAAAATGTATTTGAGTTTGTCCCAAACTCGGCATTCAGTTCTTTTGGAGGTTTGCTCAAACTGACTCTCTTAGCAAAGTTTATTTTTATTTGCTTATCTCAGAACTGAAGGATGCAGTAGAACTGTAAGTAGAAAAGCCAAAATGCTGTTTAAATAAATAAAAAAATAAAAAAATAATGTTATGCTCATAGTATTTTACAACCAAGGAGTGCAGTTAAATCTTTTAAAGAAGATTGCTTTGAAAAAGTATAGTCCCCATTTGTAACCTGAAGATAAACAGTCAGACGTTCTTTTCAACTTGTACCACAGTTCATAATACAATTTGACAGCTACATTATTTAGGAAGGATTTTTCTTTTTGCTGACAACAGCTGAAGGGGAACAGAACAAAAATATAGAACATTCTCAAAACAAACATATAAATAAACTCAAAAAGGGTCTTATCCTTATTTAAATGATCTGGAATGTAAGTTGTTAAAAGGGCCTCAGTAGCTGTCTAGAAATCCTTCCACAGAAGTTGCATTTAAGGTACAAATACATTCAAATCACTACATTTTTTTCTAATTGCATAAAATTAAAAAAATCAGTGGCACAGTATTTTTCAGCCGGATACCAATGTCTCCTGTGTTACTGTTGAAAAATATTCAATGTATAGTTACATATATATAGCACAGTAGTCTGGCTGATGACAATAGAGGTATTAAAAGATATTGCGCTCCATATGACTAATGGAAGATGCTGAGGTTATTAATACTGTGAGAAATATTTTGTTATATAATGAGCATTTATGAAAACTTCTCATGTACTTTGTCATATCTGGGCTGATCCTTCTGTAAATTTTTTTCTGTATGTTTGTTAGTTACAGGAAGTGACATAATACAGTAAGCTTGCAGGGAGTTAATTCTGTAACTAACTAGTAGCCACTGCAACTGAAGAGAAGAGAGCAGCATTGCCAAGGATTGTGGTAGAAAGTCAGTGCGGCATCTGTTCTTGGACGGCCTTTTGATGTGAGTAGTCTTGTCATTTAATGCATTTTGCTTTGCAGACAGAGGATGCTTGGGGTTCTTTACCTTGTTTTGTGTAGCTTAAGCCTTTCCAAATATACACTTCATAAATTTTTCACTATATTTTTAAAACGTCATTAGGTTTGCTGAAAATATAAATGAGAAACACTATGATTTGATGGCTTCCATACCTTACTGAGCTTGTGATAATAAGTTGTCCATGCTATCTGATCTGATACAGATTTAATAAGGAAACAAACATACAGTCTGCTTTTACTTAATTGTTGAAGTATGGATAAATATAAAGAAAGAAGCTATCCTTTCACAAAATCAGTTTGTCTAGTACCTAATGGAATGCTTCTGAGGGATACCCAGAAATAAAGAGGAGAAAAGATAAATTGCTACAAAATAAGTATGATCTTTTCTTGTTAAGAATTCAAGAATTAAAAATATTTATTATGTAAAAAAAATCCTTGAATTAACTAGTTTATCACATTGGCTGGACCTTGAACTGTGAAAATTTATGTGACTCATTGAAAAAATACACAGAATATCTACAGAAATAGCCAGATTTCCTAATGCATGTGGTAGGTGAAGAAAACGGAAGAAAAGTGGAACCTCTTGGTAGAAGTTGTCCAGCACACACACTGCAGGATGCTTAGAAAATAAGTATATTTTCAGTCAGGATTTCCAGAGCTTTATGAATAAACTCACTGCAGTAATTAGACATTGTGACTTGAAAATGTGGAATAGACTATGTCTGAAAAGGATCAACTCAGAATTATCGAATCATAGAATCACAGAGTCATAGAATCATAAATCTCCAAGATCATCTAGTTCAACAGTCCATGTACCACTGATACTTCCTCACTAAATCATGTCCCTTAGTACAACATCTAAATGTTACTTCAATGCTTCCAGGGACGGTGACTCCACTACCTTCCTTTGTAGCCCATTCCAATGCATCACTTTGGGAGAATAATTTTTTTCCTAATATCCAACCTGAACCTCCCCTAGTGCAACTTGAGGCCATTCTTTCTAGTCCTATCACTAGTTACCCAGGAGAATAAACTGATTCCCACCTCATTGCAACCTCCTTTCACGCAGCTGTGAAGCGCTATGTGGTCTCCCCTGAATTTCCTCCTCTCCAGACTAAACATCCCCAGTTCCCTCAGTCAATCCTCATGAGACTTGGGCTCCAGACCGCTCAGCAGCTTCGTTGCCCTTCTCTGGACACGTTCCAGGGCCTTGATGTCTTTCTTGTAGTGAGGGGGTCAAAACTGAACGCAGTAGTTGAGGTGTGGCCTCAACAGTGCTGAGTAGAGGGGGATGATCATTTCCCTGCTCCTGCTGCCAACATTACTTCTGATACAAGCCAGGATGCCACTGGCCTTGGCCATGCAGGCACACTGCTGGCTCGTGTTTAGCTGACCACTGACCAACACTCCCAGGTCTATTTCTTCCACACAGTCTTCCAGACATTCTGCCCCAATCCTGTAGCACTGTCTGGGGTTATTGCAGCCAAAATATAGAACCTGACACTTGGTCTTGTTGAACTTCATCCCATTGGACTTAGACAAGTGATCTAGTCTGTCCAGATCCCTCTGAACAGTCTTCCTACCCCCTGGCATATTGACACTTCTCAACTTTGTGTCGATTCAGTATTCTATACCCTGTGGTAAATTGTACTTCTGTATTAAATGAATATTCATGGAATAAAGCTTGGACAGTGACTCTGTCACTGCTTCAATCTTCCCATCTTTCTTCTATTGACTAAACTGAAGAGCTGTGGAGGATAGCCTCCATGACTCTGTCTTCCTATATATCCTGGTGATATAACTGGAGATACCAGCAAATTGTAGTTTACATGTTCCTCTTACCAGCAGGGCTGTCCAGGCAGCTCCTCAATCTGTGAGCTGATTCAGATTGAAAGCAACTTTCAAAACTGCCAAATTTTGTGCAGCCTACTCACGCACATACATTTTGTTCATGCTAGCAGCTCCAGGAGATGACATGCAAACTGAAACCTTATCACTGCTTTGCTCCAAAGCTTTGCTTTCCCATTCCAATGCTGGCCAGATGATCAGATCTAGCCCTCTGAGAGTGGCTGATGTTAATTTACAGGGTCAGAATGAAATCTCTCCCAGTGATTTGGAAGGAAACTGCAGACAGTTGGCACAGCCACCACGGGGCTCCAGGAGTGGCAGCATGTGCCAGGACACATCTGTCCCACAGCTGGACTCTGTTCTGGCACTGACCATGCCACTTGCTTGTGGTTTTCCCAGTCCTCAGTACTTTCTCATCTTTGTCAAACTGTCATTGCCATGCTCCTTGACCTTTGCTTATTCTTTATTTCCTCAAAGGATAGGCTTGTAAATATACATGCTCACTGCAGTGTTGTCACATCCGTTTTAATGGGGTGCTATGTGTCATTTGAGAATTGTTATTTCACAGGAGGAAACTGGCACCAACTCCTCTCTGTCAGCTGACACCAACCAATGGAAAATGTCTCCTTCTCACATCAGTTTTGAGCAGCCAGTTTCCTTGCTGCTGATACCTTTGCTACCCACTCCCCGGACATTCAGTTCAGTGAGCATGTGGTTCTGCCCCTGCATGACCATAGAAGCCTTGCTGAGCACAGGGACCTTTTGGAGGGTCATCCCCAAGTGGCACAATGTATTTCCACAAAGCCCATCTGTAATAGTCATATGAAATAGAAACTCACTAAGAACAACAGCCAAAACCACACAAATCAGTTAGTTAAATCAACCAAAATCAGACTGAAATGAAGCATGGAAACTTTCAACTAGAGAAATTCTTTTAGAAGAATGAAAGCAACAGCAGTGAGGGATATGCTTTGATCCATACGTAACATGATTTGTGGTTGTTATTAGAATTGACTGAGGATGATCATTTCCAGTTAGACTTTACACCTCTTGTACCCACTCAGTAGTCAGTTACCTCATTAGTAACTCCACCTGTAGCCAAACAAGGTGTATTTATGACTCATCATAGCTGGATACGTATAAAAGACAAACCCTGAGTCAATACTTTCACAGCATATGTTATCATGGACAGAAAAACAAGTTTGAGGAAAGCCAATTTATGAAAAAGGAAAGAAATCAGGCATTTCATCTTCATGCCTGAAAATAGCCAATGTCAGATGTAATGGGCCAAAGACTTTTCAATGCTGTTAATATTCTAATAATCTACAGATTGCCTGCTTAACACTTTGCTTCCTCTCTGGAAGGTTGGTGATGTTGCAGATGTGACCAAAGACAATGAGCAAGTGTGTGTTAAGCTACAGAAGCAGCTTTATGAAAGATACAACCAGGTAGCCTTATAAATTAGAGCTATCTCGCAGCTAGTCTGTTTTCTTCACAGCTACACTGCATGATAAATTAGCAACCACAGTGAGAGAAATTCTTTGCAAGTAACAGGAACGAATGTGGGGAGCTGTTGTATCCATGAAAGTCCAGACCAGCACTGAAAAGCAGTAAATGCTGACTAGCAGTAAATGCTGACTGGCTCCTGAGCTTTTGGTGCAACATACCAGTGCAGACATTTAAAATAAAACCATAAATTTTCTAAAAATGAAGTCCTATGACAAAGGTGTTGGACATGAAAAGTCCACTGGAAAGCACAGTGGGAAAATGAAACATGGAACACAATACTACAAAGGAGGAAAAAATCTGTTTACCATTACCTGAAGTGGTGAGAAAAGATGAGTTAATTACGATTACCAAGTGGCTGTAGATCTGCATGAGGACATGAAACAGTGCAGCCAGAAGTAAACTTGCTGCCAAGTTTCATTAGTTTATCACCGATGCTGCTACTGTGTCTGAAGTTTTAAAAATTGGAGTTGCAATTTGTACACACGGCCATTTCTTATAACTATCGAGAGAGCAGAAAAGGAGGTTGGGCACCCTCTCCTGGGTGGTAACTATTCAGGCTGCAAGAGAAATTTATTTTTGCAAGGGTAGCTCACAAATGTTACTGCTAAGGAAGTATTTGTACTCAAAAGTACAAAGAATCACATCTGACAATTTTTTTTCACACAGTTTTCCTAATGAACTTGTGAGATTACTTCTTAGAAGTAATGAAAAAGGTCAGTTAACACTGCACAAATAAAAGTGTCCTCAGAAAAGGTCAAGCTTAGCTGTTATCTTGCTGCAGATAAGACACTCCTGGGAAAATATATGGTCTTACAAAGCATTGAGTATGACATCATTGTGTTTCTGGTTTAATAGAGCAGATCCTGAAAGATGGCCAGGACACACAAAACTATAATAGTTCATCTTAATTTTCAACAGAAGTTCATGCTTGCATAGCTCAGAGCATCCTGGGGACTGCAGAGGGTCTTGCCAAGGAAATCACTGAGTTTCTGGGGGTATGGGTAGCTTGTTCTTGTGAAATGAAGCAAAAGACTTGCCACAGCTACTTTGAAATCACCAGGACTTCACCAGTGTCGAGGAATTTAGATGAATGTGCTGCTCTGGAGGAGTAAGGTTTTGAAAACCACCAGCTATTACTTAGGGACCAACTTTGAATTTTTTTCTGGGGAAGTTTCCAAAACTCCAAAACTCTTTTTGTGCCTTTGAAAAAATCTTCCCCAAGAAACCTACTGGTCAGGAGTTCATGCAATTTGGACATCTACTGTGACAACCTATGGTAGTGAGACTTGCCATATCAAATAATCATGGCCTAATCTCCTTCCTGCTCAGATGTTACTCCAAAAGATTTGCTAACTTTCCCAGAAATACAGTGAGAATGGAAAATCCATACCAACACTTCTCTTTGTTTGGCTCTTTGGTAACTACATGGACAGGATAAAGCCTTAATACTGATTTATTAGTGCTAAATACGAGGACTGTGGTTTATTGGATACCCAGAAAATATTTACCAAGAATGTAAGAGTTAAGTTTTCCCAGACCACACTAAGTCATTCCATTCAATAAAAATCTTTCAGTAAAAATTCAATAATGTTTTTCCTACCAATCACTTTTTTCCTTCAGTCAGAACCACGGCCATCCAAGCAATGCTGATCTCAGTCACAAATCTGGCTGGCTCCCCCTTCAGCTGGATTCGGTCAGTGCAACCTATTCAGAAGCAGCGGTAGAGATCTGCCTAGAAGACATGCACTGAGTGGGAAGTATACTGTGATGATGGTTAGCTCCTTCCTTTTTCAGAGAACCTCAGGACGATGAATTCTTCACCTGCTTTGGGAGTCTGGGTCCTGCTCTTAGGGAAAAAATATTTTGTCACGTATCTTCTAAACTCTCATTTGGGCTGCTCAGGATAAAGTTTTGCCACTGAAGAGGTGAGAGAAATGTGGCTTGGGAAGTTCTTGCTTCTCCATCCCTCTGGATCTCTTGACACTAGGTTTTGCTTGCTTTCTTCTTTTATAATGCATTCATTTTTTAATAACGTAAATTAGAAAAGAAAGAAATCAGCTAGCAGAGACTTTCTGCATTTAGCTGTAATTCATCTCTATTCTGAGAATAGAGTGATTTGCTGACTTGTTGTTAAAAAGCCCAGAAAATGATGAATTTTTGTTAGGTGAAAAGTTGTTTCAAGTCCCTCTTGGATTGCTCCCTATGAGCTGAGACACTTTCTTAATTTCTAGACATCTTCTAAACTTCAGCCCATGCTGAAGATGCAATTTACTTTAGATTGAAGAATTTCCTTGTGGGAGAGCCTTCCCATAATTCTCACAGAATTACACAGAGGTTTCCCTGGAAGTTTTGCTTGGCACAGGGGAAGTTGCTGCTTGTGTTCAAGAAAATTTGTATTCAATTTCTTGGGAAATACTTAATTCTCATGGAATAAAAATCAGTCACACCTATGCTGGGAATGCAGGGGATGTGGGATATGGGGAGGACAGCTCAAAAAGGGAGTGATGCTGGCAGCCCTCCCTGTTGTTGTGTGCTCTGTGTGGGGTCATCACGGTTGGCTGTGCTGCTCGAGGAAGGATTGCTGTGGCTGGGCTGTGGGCAGATCCCAAGAAGATGAAAATATGTAATTAAATCCAAGTGAAAATAAACAGAGAGAGCTTCTGTTAAGAGTGAGGTGGTTGGGCATTCCCCTCTCACTTATTGCCAGGGTCATGAGAGTGCAGAGCTTCACGGAATTGTAATCTGTGCAATGAAACAATTCTCCAAAACATGCTTGTAATTCACCAATAAAATCTTGCAATCTGGAAAGTGCTTATTCCTCAGAAGTGATCACAGTAGATTTTTGGAGGTGAGGAGGTGTTTTCAAGTCCTTATTTCCCATTCTGCTCTGTACACGCTCAGATGATGAAGACCAGGTCTCACCTTGTGGTCCAGAGCATTACTTTAGGAATTATAGTAGTGAAATGAGTGTGAGAGGTTACATATGAAAGTGATCACATGTATTTAATCATTCTCCTGTCATTTCAGTTCACCTCTTCAGACAGTTTTCTTTTTTTTTTTTTCTAACAATCAGAAACCGAGATGTTTCACAGATCAGTAACATTAATTCTACTTGTTACTACAAAGTGTAATATTGGGGATACTACAACAAATGCTCTGCCAGTGATTCACGTAGGCAAGTTGAGCTTGAGAGCTTTGCTCTTCTTGGGTACTATTACCAATGGTCCCATGGAATTATGAACAGAAGTCTGCTAAGAGGTAAAGTTAAAGCTGGAAGCAGAAATCAGTCCAGCATCTACAGTAATAATTGCCTATGATCATTGCTTCAAATAGATGTGGACAGCTTGATGGCATGACGTTTTCTGGTAAGATGTTTAGTAACCTATAACCTACCTGTAGTTGATCCATAAAGGTCTATGGGACATCCTTCTTCTTGCGTGAGCCTCCAGTTTCAATACAATGTTAGGAAAAATTTGTGAGCAAGGTAGAAATTTCTTTACATATATTAATGGAATACAGTTGTGGAATAAACACTTTACAGTAATTTCATATTCTACGATGAGAAAAGACAAGTTAGCTTAGCTAGCCACTGGATGGCAGAATTGCTCTATTTAACTATTGCAAAACTGGATTGTTTTCTTCAGATGCAAACGAATAAATAAATCAATCTGGATGCAAAGTATTTATCTTGTGTACAATGTAATAAACACAAGTAAGTAAAGTCTTACAGCAAATAGGAAGTACAATTTGTTATTGTGAAATTTATGACATCACTCAAACACTGCTACTTTAATAGATCTAGCAGCCAGCACAGATATTTGAGCAACTGCCACAATACTGAACTTTGATTTCATTCCTGTTTATATAGCTCCACTGTCTTCAAATTCATCAAAACAAAAGAGAAAAGGAAAACAGCTGAGAAAATATAAATATGAAGGTCAGCAAAATGAAATCAAGCTTCTTGATCAAATGTTTGCAGTTTTTAAAATCAGTAATAGTCCAAACATTGGAATTTCAGAAGTCTCCATGACTCCTAGTAAAGTTTTTCAGAACATGATTGCCTAATTTTCTTTATGGCCTCTTGTTCGTGGTACATGATTTCAAGTATACTTTAATGGCTTTATTTATTTATGTTTTCTTATATCCTTTGGATCCTCCCTTTTTCTCTGTCCTTGAGGTCAATTGAGAAGGATTTATATGTCATAGCCCAGAAGTCTGTGACATATGATGTTTGCTCCAATGAGATACAAGTTATGAAAGCAGTATTTCAAGGAAACAGCAGTCATAAAAGGCTGATATACAACCTCAATAATACCATAATAATACACAGTAACAGCAGCATCTTTTTGATAGGCCTTACATACAGAGTGTTGCTTATAAGTGACCTCTGCTCAGTACTCTGGGTTTGGCTGTGATTTTTACTGTTTTTTTGTAGGCAGATGAATACTCAGTGACAGCTGCAATGTGGGTGGCCACCATTGTTTTACCAAAGCAACCAAGGAAGAAAGCTTGCAAGTTACTGATTTAACTTTCATTGTGGTTTGTAAAAAAAAAAACAAAAAAAAACAAAAAAAAAGCAAACAAACGAAAAACCAAAAAACAAAATTAAACAGAAAATGACCCACAAACAAAATAAAACAAAAAAACAGAGAGAGAGAGATTTGCACTTTATTTTTTTATTGTTTTTTAGCTGGCCACTTGCCTTTGGCAACTTCCGAAAGACAGCAACAGCCTACGGTTCTTAAATACAGACATTTCTCCATTTCTCCCAGTTTTGTATGAAACAAGATGGTACATTGATAGACAAGACATTGAAACAGGTGTCTTTTGCCATTTCTAAAGCTGGCTGATGCTGGTTTGGGGCATATTGCTGTTGTCACTGCAGAAATGCATCTCTCACCACTGTGGTAACACCCACCGTTTGGTCTCCAGAAGGATTCAACAAGTGTCATTGAATGTCCATGGGTGCCATTTTTTCTGCATGGAGCAATTCCATTCCACACCTTTGCTTCATACACACTTTCATCTCAGCAATCATTCTGTCAGAAAGCTCCTCTGCTGCCATCTGTTACAGGGCAATAACACATTACAGAATACTGGCAGGAAGGTTCAATCTCTACTGCCATACCACTAACATCTGCCTCTAATGTCATAGGCCGGTGTAATAAAGCAGGAGGCATTACTTTTGGAGCAGCCCTCATAAACAAATAATGATACCCATGAAGGCTGTAGAAGCCCAAAGCCACGATGGAAATGCTGAGAGTGGTTCTAAGCATTTGCATGTGGAAACAGTGGCACAGGGCCAGCACTGAATCCCAGAGACGCCGCTCTCGCAGCAAAGCAAATTCTTTAATAGGCATAATTCAAAACCAGAGGAATAAACAGTTTTTGTACAAATAGCTGACCAGTTCATACATGGAGGAGGAATCCCCTTGATGAGGAAAAGTAGTAGTACCCTTGAGACCTAAAACCACTGGATAAAACTGAAAAAAATGCACGTACTGAATAATACCAAAGACTCCTACACACACCCGAGACATGAGCAAAAAGAAAGAGCTTGTTTTTCTGTAAGAAAATGAGAAGACCTGGCCCACTGCTGGTAACTGAAGTGTACAAGTTGGATCTCCTGTAGAAAATAAGTCAGGGATTCTAATTTTTTCTCCTCTTACGTGTTGAAAAAGAGGTGAAGAAGAGCAGAGAGAACAGCATCTGAGCCACGTTGCCCCATTGCCATGAGCAGAGAGGCTATGATGCTGGAGCACAGGGCACAGTGCCCAGATCCTGAGCTGTGTCTGGGCTTCTTCTGAGCTGGCTCTACTGGTCACGGCCCCAGGGCTGATGGCCCTGCATGAGATGAAATCCCCAAACCCCACAGAACTACAGAACAGCCATTTTACAGAATGTGAGGAGGAAAGCATCAGTCTTGGTGTTTAGCTGGATAGCTTTTATTCATCCTCTGTCTTTTTTCCCCCCTCTCTGCCCCGTCCCATCACTCTGGAGTGTCCCCAAATGCCCCCACGTTGACAACTCCTCTCATTCACAGCATCTCAGATGGAACACGCTGTTTTCAACAGATGGTATGTTGGAGAAGCACTGGCGTTTTGTGTGGGGCTTGTCTTGCCTGCAACACAATGGTGAGCAACTGTGGTCTGTTCCTGAGGATTAACAAATAACCTAATTTTGAACCTAGTTACAGATACATGTGGCATTACTACAGTCTATTGAATACACAGATAAAATCAGAATTGTTTTGGATGCTCTGAAATTAAAGCTTTGAGGATAAAAGATCTCCATTATACACATTTATTGCTTATTTCTCACAGAGAATGCAAAGCAATTGTCAAGAGAATAGAACACATAGAATAAGTGTACTGTAGGCTTTAATTTATTCTCAGAGCTTTACTGATGCCACAAAACCACAAACAGCAACAGACCCTTTGTGTGAATTAAACCTTATATTATGTTTCAACCATCTGTTCACAACACATAGTTTTGAGGCCTGATTCATTGTGGCATAATGCCAACGTTATAAATGGCATTTACATTAGAGTAACTTCAGAAGGATGCTTGGATGACTCTGGCTTTTAATGTTTTAATAGTTTGTTTTTCTTTAACTATCAGCCTTATTACCTGTTGGACAAGTAACAGCTGAATGTAGCCATGGGCCCACTAGAACAAATGCACTACTGGTCTTCTACAGCTGTCTAAGGAAGGGACTATGGCTATGGGCTAAGAATTGGAATATGTTAGAAAATATATGTATTGAACAATATACTTGGAGGGAGTTTTTGTTTTTTTCTTTGTGTGCTGATCTGTCGCACAAAAATTCAACTGTGCAATAGCTTTGTGAGATGTAAATATGGCATTTGTAGGAAATTGATGTGTGTCTCTCTACAGGCAAGCTGATGTCTTTCATTTGCTCTGAAGCCATATTGTTCTATAGCCATCTAAAGGGCATGTGCCCGCCTAAATTAAGTCAAGGTCTGCTCCAGGAGAGAAGACAGAGCCTTTTTTCTGGGGTACACTGTTTTTGCACTTCCTGCAGCACTGGAATACTAGGTCTGTAATACCCATGTTTTGTGCAAATTGTCTTGGACTGGAGAACAAAAGGCTCTACAGAAATGGACAGCAAAGTAGTGTAGAGGAAACCAATATCAGCTGTCCTTAAGGTAATGACTTTCTCAGTTGCAACATTAATCAAGTTTCTTGTAACACTGACTAAAGTACAGTGTTATTGACATAAGCAATCTGCTATTGACTGAAGTCCTTCCAGATTTTGCCTGTCGCTTTTCCTAGTCTGACGCAAAGCACACAATGCAAATAGAAGAATCTTGACCTTGCAAATGCAAAGAATTCAGGAGTGGTTTGCATTCATTGTTACCAGTTTAGTGCATAAATTACTGCAAGATTAACTAGTAAGAAAATAAGAAAAAATATTTTTTTATTTAAGAAATAACATCCCTTCTCCAAGTACCTTCTGCAATCTTAGATTATTTTCTATTTCCATGTTAATTCAAGCAAACAAACATGAAGTGCAAGCACATGGCTTGCCAACATCATGACCTGAGGGAGATGTAGGTCATTTGTAACCTCTCTAATTCTCCTACTCAGGGGCTTTCCCCAAGGAAATTCATGTTGATCCATTACCCAGGAGCAAAAGGGACTGAATTCTCTTTGCAGAGAGACTGAGTTCTTTCAGATGGAACTGTTGCACCCATGAATGAAAATGTGGGAAAATACGACAGTAAGTTAATAATATCTTTCTATATATGTATAACCCACAAAGTAACTGAAAGCAGTTCTGTTTAAACACTGTGAAATTAATTGGAACTCTTTTGTTTTGCTAGAACCAATTCCTGCAGGTACATATTTTAATATACCTTGAATTTCAAGGAAGAAAAAGTGATTTTGCTTTGTTTTGGAATTTTTCAAATTTCTTTATCAGAGCCATAGAAATGCAACCATTACTAATCAAACTAACATGTATTTTTGGAACATATTCAGCTTTTGCCTTAATCTTGGACTTCAACCTTTTTCCTTGTTTATTAAACAAGTTAAAAAACTATCTCTAACCATCAGAGGAGGCTCAGATGAGAAAGCTAACTTTTCTTTAGTCTCACTCTTTATATTTTTGCAACTAAAAATGAGAAATTGTCATCAGATTGGGAAATCTTCATTTTTTTTTTTCATCTCCAGTACATCAAAATTAATGCAGTCTCATTTTAGACTGTCAATCATTCCATTTTTTTGTTAGAACATGAAAAACATTAACAAAATACATATCTAAGTTTTCTTTTCTGGCATTTTATTTGTGTATATATATATATTTTTATTTTTGTTCTTTCTTTTTCCTATAAAATTGAATATGAAATCAATCTATCTTCCCTGCTGTAATATCAGAGTGCCTTCCTAAAGTTACTGTGGATAGTATTACATTTAACCTTATTTATAGAATCACATTGTTGTATTCCTTTTTTTTTTTTTTTTTTTTAATTTAATATTTTAAATAGCTTGGAGCCTGCAATTTGATTCTGAAATGTAATAAAATATTTGACAGGGGATTTAGCTTTCTCATACTTTTCCCTATTAGTTTACCAAAAAAACACAAAAACAACAACAACAACAACAACAACAAAAAACCAACAAACAATCAGTCAGAAGGGTAGGGCTCAATTCTCTCCTTTGGTTATATCTATCCATGAAGTTGTTTTCACCTCGGAAATTTATGAGAAGGATTTTACCCTTAGGATTTCAGTTTAATAAGAAAAATGTTACTACTACATAACAATAGTTTGGGTGATATTATAGACACTGAGAAGGAGAAAACCAAACAAGAAAAAAAGAAAAAAACCCAGAAGATTTCTGCATGACCTTGAGCAGCTCACATACCCAGTTTATGGTTTCTATTGTATTGGTTCAAGGATTTTGAAAAAAAAAAAAAAATGTTTTTTTTTTTTTTCCTAGTCTGTGACTGTTAGTAAATTCTTGTGACCTTACAACCCTGGGCTACGTTCTCATGGTGTCTTAATGGTGTCATGCATGCTCAATGCCTCAATGTGAAACTTTCACAGGAAGTGACAATCTGGGAAGAGGTAACCCTGGATATGCTGGCAGACTCATTCCATCCCTGCCAGAGCAGTAGGAACAATGCAGAGGGGACAAGGATCAAGGACTTGCTGGTGCCTTGCCCTCTGCTCAGCTGTTATGTTGATGTGTCCCCCCCTATTTCAGCCTACATTGTCATATCTTGCCAGTTAGATCCTTGCAGCCATTCCCCCAGGGCAGCCCTTATTCATAACTTCCTCTCCTGAAGTGCAGCAGGGTGTCAGTGGCCACACTGGGCAGTTGAGATGATTTGGGATGAATGCGGTAGTGCTCAGCAAGCAGGGACAGTCACACTTTGGGACAGGCCTGACATCTGCCTTGCTGTCCTCGTGCTGATGGCTTAACAGCAAGTTCCTGCACCTGGACTTAAGCACTGGAATCAGAACAGATCTTGGATACGTTCAAGGCTGTCTTTGGAAAAGTCACAGGAGTGATATTGTCTATGAAGATGGCTCCACCTAGGCAAGACCCAAGCACATTCTTTCCTCTGCTGTTATTTTCTTATGCCTTGGGGTAGATCCTTCTTCTGGCCAGTGATGACACAACACAGAATATTTTCCTGTCTGGTACTGACATATGGTGGATATCAGCCTGTTGCAATGTTTCTCATACATGTTTAGTAAATACCATTTAAATTCCCTATGAAATAAAAATAGCCTACACAGTAATCCTGAATTACAGTGAATGAAGTTCCATTCTGCAGTTCTGCAGACATAAATGATTACCCTAGTGCGATGGACAAACTAGCTTAATAGGGAAAGACTGTGAGAAGGGACATTTTCCATAGGAAATATGAATATAAATTATATGAGGAACATTTGGAACTTCTCTGATATGTCATATAAGTTCCATAGGTTTTTTGAACCCAATTCATGAGTGGGAAGAGAGCACGAATTTCAGAAAAATTGCATAATATTTGGTCTAATATTACTGTGTGACACTTTTGGCCTGAAGTGATCTTGTGATTTTGTCAGATTATCCATGGTCTTTCTCAAGAAATCTTATTAGACTTCAAAGGTCTTCCCACAAATGCAGATGAACTCTATAATTGCAACAACAGGAATTACATCAGGACCTTGGGATATAAATACTTTAAGGAAAAAAAAAATGCAATAAAAAAGCTTTTAGGGTAATACTGACACTGAGCCAAACTTGCCCTCATCTATGTATATGATGCTCCCACTGAAGCTAAGTGGATTTGTAGATGCCTCAGAGAGGATATGTTATCACTTGCCTTAGATGGCAAAACTTTTCCATGGACAGATGGAAAATATGCATTCATAAATCAATGTATGCTATAAATTTCACTGTATTGAATTTCTTTATATAACTGTTCCTTCAATGAAGAAGATCTGTTTGCTTTGTAAAGGAGTTTGGAAATGGCAGCTTTTCATTCCCAGCAGTCTTAGTAAATGATTGCTACCAGTGTCCAGTGTACCAGTCTTTATCACTTGCATACAGCAGGCCTCTTAAGGTAAATGCAGATAGTAAGGAAATAAAGATAATGTATTTTTGAGGAATGGCCAGACTCCACAACTTACCACAGACTCACAGGCCTATTCAGGGTGGAAGGGACCTTGCAAGATATCAAGTCCAAACTCTTTCTCAGAGGAGGATCAACAGTGTATTGCGTTGGATTGCTCAGAACATTGCCCACGTGGATTTTGAACACACTGAAGGAGATAGGCACTAGAACCTTTCTGAGCAACCTTTTCCAATGCTTAATCAGCCTCAGAGTGAACATTTTTCTTTATATCTAGCCTCAACTTCTTATTTCATTTTACATCTGTGGTCTTACCGTGCACCACTGAGAAAAACCTGAATGCCTTCTTGATAACCTCCCCATAGACTCTGGTTGACTACTTTTCAGCCCCCTGAAGCCTCTCCTTCTTTGAGGGAGACCAGCCTTCAGCCTTTCCTTGATAAGCAAGTAATAAACCTCAGTCATCTCAGTGGCCCTACACTGAACTTACTCCATGTTGTCAGTCTTCATTGACTTGAGGCCCACAGATGCACTATCTAGATTTTGTCTGACAAGTATAAGCACAGACAATGGCCTCCATCTTTTTACTAACTACACTTATGTTAGTACAGCCCAGGATGCACTGGCTCACAGCTGACTCACTTCCATATTTTATCCATCAGGAATCCCAGTCCCTTTCCAGCCAGGGTCTCCTGCCAGGCAGACCCCAGCCTGGATCAGAGCAAGGGGTCAGCTGGTCCCACATGCAGGACTTGGCATGTGTCCTTGCTGAAAGTCCTGTTGGCCCATTCCTCCATCCTTCAAGATGTCCACCTCAATCCAAATATTCATCTCATGTGAAAAAACCTTAGAGATTCATCCTATGGAAAATATCTTAACAGATTTCTGTCTTTCAGAGCTATCCCAATAGTCTTGTCATGTTTTTAAATTTTCCACTTTGTGGGATTCAGCAAATGTAGGAGTATATTTAGGTCTCTGCTGTGCAGAAGGAATCTCTGCCTGAATTTTTAAGTTCAGAACTTTAGACTTTGAACAGAGCTTAGGGGTAAAATTATGATTTCCCACCCCAGAAAACCATCCTTAAAGTAATAGTTGCTATAGCAGAGGACATCATAATCACAGAGTCACAGAATGGCCAGGGTTGGAAGGGACCTCAAGGACCATGAATCTCCAACCCCCCCTGCCACATGCAGGGCCACCAACCTCCACGTTTAATGCTAAACCAGGCTGCCCAGGGCCCCATCCAACCTGGCCTTGAACACCTCCAAGGACGGGGCATCCACAACCTCTCTGGGCAGCCTGTTCCAGTACCTCACCACTCTCTGGGTAAAGAATTTCCCCCTGATGTCCAACCTAAATCTTCCCTCCCTCAACTTAAAACCATTTCCCCTCGTCCTACACATATCAACCCTTTCAAAGAGTTGATTCCCCTCCTGTTTGTAGGCTCCCTTTAGGTACTGAAAGGCTGCAATGAGGTCACCCCCCAGCCTTAATCTTTGGCATAACTGTTTTCAGAGGTACCCTTGCTTCTGTCTCATTTTATTTTTGTTTTAGATATAATCCTTTCCTTTGTCATAGTGATGCCTAATTAAAAATTCAGCTTGTAATTCTGGGCACCTGCCAAATGACCTGGTTATCAGATGGTATCACTGACAGCAGGACAGTCCAGGGACTACATATGAAAGCTATATCATCTGCATGACTTATTGCCAAAACTGACAAACAGTCTTTGAAATCTCAGGTTTCTAGGCTCTAAGTTACCCTACCACCAAATAAGGTGTTTTTTTATGTTCCTAAAATACACTTTTTCAGAAGTTCTTAAGGTAGGAAATTATAGAGACCAAAAGAGGTAGAAATGATTCATAGGAAACCAGGCTCAGACACTGAAGGAACGTGTGCTGTAAAGCACAGAGAATAGGTAGATAGCTGATTTGCCAAGTAACTGTTGGAATACTGAAATTACCTTCCTGCTATGGGAGCTGTAGATTAGATAGAAGGCAGAAAATCTAAAATGAAATTGAAGCTGAAGATATAGATCTACTAAAGAAATATAAGTTTCATGGTCCATTCAGTTATAAATTGTACATCTCATTAAATAAATATTTGTTTCCATATCTGTAGCCAATGAATATAAAGATACTATAATTATGAAATAAACAAGAGAGTTTAGCAGAGCAGCTTATAATACTAAAAAGAAAATAGAGTGCTTACCCTTATCCTGGGCTCCCTGTAAAACTCCAAAGGAGGGATCTCCAGTAAGAGACCCATCCCCACTAATAGTCAGCTCCTAAGTGGGTGTAGGAGAGATGGAGCCTGGCTCCACCCCTTCTGGTAGCACCAGCTCACCTCAGGCGATCAATCAGAGGTTCAGGCCATGATTCAGCAGTTCCTGTACAACATCCTTCATGTAACTGTAGATTGCAGGACTAATTCAGTATCCCCTTTATGAAATTTTCTCTTTCCTGGAAACCTCCATACAGAGCCAAGACATTAATAAGCGAATCAAGTAAACAAGCAAGAGCATTCAAGGACAACAACCCATCTAGGAAGAATTTGAAATGGGATGTGTGGGAGGAGGCTACCCAGCCACAGGTACCAAGCCAGAGGCTGGAGGCAAGATGCCTTGTTCCTTGAGGGCTGGCTCTAGCATAGAGTAAATACAAGTCTGGAATTAAATGGCTTGACAAGATTTTTTTTTCTTTGTTCTAGCAGAGAAGTGGAAAAAATCAATAACTGTGTTTTTATGCCTTTTGTTTTATGCATGTACTTAGAGATGCTAATGGAAGAAAACTGGCAGAAGGGCTTGCTTTAGGAGTTGCTCTTGCAGCTATTCAGGAAGATGAAAGGAAGAAAAAAACTTCGTTAAGTTTTTTTTCTTATAAGGAGAGAGAAATAATTACTAGTGTTTCCCCTGTGGAGAAACTACCATCTGTGCGTATGGCTGTCATGGTAGGATAGCTGACTTAGAGGAAAGTGAGCCAATTTCAGGTTTGCTGAACTTCAGGAGTAGCTATGCTACTGTAGTTTCCTTATAAATTTTAAATCTGGTAAAACTGCATTAACACAGGTGTTGCAAGCATACCAAAATTATAATATCTTTGCCAGAGCTTGCTCAAGAAAAACAGCTTCCTTATCTCAGTAGTTCAATAAGATAGTGCAGACTTCATTTTGTTGGCAAGCACCTATGTTGGCTTAGAGAAGCAGTAGTAACTGGGCCATAATCAAGGAAGGAGTAAAATCTGTCAAGATAAAAGCACATGAATTCCATTTGAATTAGGTCACCAAATGTATCAAATAGTGTAAATGATAGCAGTTACACTCAGTAACACACTTTCCTTCAAGATATTGAGTTATGTTGACAGTCATTTGATAAACTTTTTTTTTTTTTTTCACAAAATAACAATGTTTGAATACATTTTTCATTAACACACTTGAAGAAATGCCAGTTAACTAGGTGAGCAAACTTCCTGGATAGCACAGTGACTTTTACATTGCATTGTTTTCAGGTAGTTCAAATACCAGCTAATTTTTCAGTAAGTGGAAAGTATATAAACAGAAAATATAAGAATACTCTACAACAGTTGCTTGGATAAACTCTTTTTGATCCAGGAGGCAACATCAGCTCAAATAAACTTTTCACGTTTGAAACCAAGATACCAGACTCACAGTAATGAAGAATAAACTAGATAGAGAAATATTTTTTCTGACTTATAAAATTATGACTATGACCCAAGAATCCACTGTGCGGGATGCTGTGTTTGTCTTCCATGATTTAGATGCAATGTGTGGGACAGCAGCTAAAAAAGGTAAACAGGAAAGTGCAAAGGCTAAAGGAGATGAATACTGGGGAACACTTAGAGTTATGATTTCAGTGTGATAGCAGCATAGTCACCAGGAGAACCTTGGATAAGTACAGGAAACCTTAAGGGAAGATCCTGCAATGCATGAGAAAGTATGGGAGGAATCCCATTTAAAAAATATGTTTGTGAGGGTGTATTTGGATCGATAGTACATATTAGTATATATATCTATATTGTCTGGTCTAGCAGGTTATACAGAGATGGGTTTCTTGATACTGAAGAAAAGTTACTTTGGATGGAATATGCAGTCATAAAGAAATACATGAAAAAGTATAAGGAATACCAGAACGATGGCACTTAAAATGGGTTGTCTTTGGATCTTGTGTGTTGCATATACCTTGCAGAAGATGTGAAGGTGTCAGATTTAAAGGTTATACCTAGAGATAGAGTCCCTATTCTAGAACTGTCTATCACAGCAAGGAACAGATCTGACTTCTTAGCACTGGAAAGAAGAGGAATATGAAAGCTGGGAGGTGTTCTGTTTAGCTTTGTCTTACAGACTTGGACTCACTCATGTCTGCTCAAAGACAAAAAAAAAAAAATTCTTCTGAAGATAAATGAGCTGTTCACTGATGAAGCCTTCTGATTCAGTGCCTCTGATTTTCAAGGAAAGCATAATTTCAGATGACACAATTTTGAGGAAAAAATGGGAAGGACCTTTTTTCTGGCTTTTTTTTTTTTTTTTTTTTTTTTTTTTTGCACAGGAGTCCAGGCACAAATGCAGAATGACTGAAGGAAAGAAGAAAGCTGTAGAGAGCACCAGGATTAACATGTAGAAGTCTTTAAAAGTCTTGTTTTGTCTAAAGCAGAGTAAAGCAAATGTTTGTCTAAAAATCCCACATAAAATTATCCATTGATTTGTCTCATTTTCATTGCAGTTAAATCACATACCTTAAGGATGTGGTGATAGACAAATAAGAAGAGGATGTGAGGGAGAACAGGAACTGTGAGCAGTTTTGGGAGCACAGGAATCTCAGGAACAGGTCCTGGGCTCTCCAGATTGCTGAGGCATAAACAGAGGCTTAGGATGAAATGTTGGTTAGGGGCTCAAAAAGGGAACTTGGCAAGCTGTAAAGCTGGAAGAAGTACATCATGTGCCCTGATTTCAATAAGCATAATGTGATGTCACTTGGAAATGTTATGTTTTTTGGTTAATCGTTTAGTTTTATCAGCTTGCACGCACATCATCTTATTAAACAGTAACTGTCCTTCATTAATCATCGAGTTCAAGGCCAAGAAAACAGCTAGAGGCCATGTTATGCTTGGGCTCAGCAGATGATGAATGATTTGCAAGAAGGAACGTTGCTTTCTGCCACCCACCACTATTTCCTTGAATAAAGGGCCAGAAGATCATAACGTCGGGCCACTAGAACTAATAAATCAGACTTGCAGCCTATGCCTAAGTAATGTAAATTCAGAACAGGCGGAATTTGGATGAACACAGGACTCCCAAACAGAAGACAAGCATCAAGCCCATGAACTGCACTGAGGATACCTGTGCCCCAAACACAGTTCCAGACCATTCAGGTTTCTGTAAAACTAGATTTTCTGTTTAATTTATTATTATAATACATTTAAACTATTTGGTTTCAAGCCCAGGGTAGCAGGAGTGTGTTTCCAAAGTTCTTCTCTTTGTTGTAGACCTGGAAGGAGAACAAACCAACCATTTTTCAGATTAACTTCTCACTAGTTAAAATCAGCCTGTTAACAAAGCCTTTATTTGTTATTCCAACAATTGCCTTCTGGCTGTTATCACGCAAATTCAGATCTTCACTCAAACGCTGTGCTGAGCAGATAACTTACATGCTGAACTTTTGTCCCCTGCATCCTCTCTGTGTATCAGGTCAAATTCTGCACCCGCCACAGTGGGAATCATGCAGGGAGAGAAATTCTGTAATAGTGTGCACCTACATGACTGGTGTCAAAAAAGTGGCTGAAAGAAGGATCTCTTTCCTCCTCCGGCTTTAGAGGCTGTAACTTAGGTTTCATTCCTCTTTGGAGAGCTTGAGCAGCAAGCCTTTTTCTGGTCAATGGTATCTGCAACAAAATAGCAGTTGCATTACATTAGTCAAATTAGAGCACCACTGTGCCCTCACTGACAACTTCATGGGCACAAATGGAAACTGGCTAAATACGGTGCTGCCATTGTCAAAACCCTACCAATACCTGGACATTTCAAGGTACATAGGCATGTTTTTAGGATTTCAGGACACAGTAAGGATGGAAGGCTTCAAACAGATCACTTACCATCATTCCAAAACATAGAGGGTAGGCATAGACTTAGTGCCAGTCTGTCAGAGATTTGATTAGTGTTACCACTGACTTTGAGATTGTACATGAAGCAGCAAAAAGCAGCCCTGTGCCTGTAGCTCAAGCTGCTAAAACTGTGTGTCTGATCCAGGATGTTTACTCAGAGGTGTTGACAACATTAACATTCCCTCCATAAAAAGCTGTTGTAGAAAATGTGTTTTTCCTCTGTGGGAGTGGTTGCAAGTTCCTGCTCTCTCTGTTAATTAATGCTTATGTATCTTCTGCCTCTGCAAAAGGAAATTCCTCTGCCTCTGTCTCATCGGGCTTAAATTGGGTTTACCTTCCTTACTTTGCAGAAAAAGCAACAAAGATTCCCACAATGCCATTGTGATTACTTTTTTCTTTCTAGGTTTTCTGTGCATCTTTTCCCAGTTGGTTTGTGGTTTTTTGTTTTTGTTTTTGTTTTTGTTTTTTTTTCCTATTGTATTTTTCTAGTGTACTGTTAAGGCCTGCACACTACATGGCTTAATGACTGGGTTTATACCAGTCAACATTTGATTCTACCTCTTTCCTACCCCCAGAGAAAAACCTGGATCTTCCTAGGAGCTTCATGTGAAAGAACCCCTTCAGTTTAGCAGTGATTTCTACAAGAAATGTGATAATGTTGCGCAGAGCATACACTATTACCAACTCTGCAGGGGAACAGAGGTGTCCCAGTCTACTGATGCATTTCACCAGACCTCATAAAGCAACATGGGTCTGCAGCAAGCAGCATGGACAATACATCTGCAAGAAACTGACCCATACGCATGACAGGAGCTCCTCTGCTATCAAAGCAGAGCAAAGCAGGATACTGTAACCATCTATTAATAGATAGATTATATTTCTGTCGGAAGTATTTTCTTGTCCCCATCCTGAATGTGTGTTTATTTGTTAGGCAACATCTGAACATCAAGGTATTCTTTTTATTTAGCTTGAATTCTCCTGACAATGTATTGTACCATTTGAAAAACAACATAAGCATATCCTCTTTGTGGACGTATTTGCACACCTTGATGAAAACATGTTAATTCTTAAAAAAGAAGGGAGTCTCTCTTCCTTATCTTACCTAGGCATTAAAAATATGAAAATTCCGTAGAGATTAAATATTGATTTTATTTTTTTAGAGAGCAAGTACAATGATGTTGCATTAAAATAATGCTATGTCATAGTTATTACAGCTCTGATAGAAAAATAAACATCTCAATATACTACAGTGTCAACTCATTAATAAATATCAAAATAGAAGTTAGTAGTCAACTGAAATTAATAAACAGCTATAAAAGTATACTATTTTAAATAATAAAATATTCAGAATATTTCCAGACAAAAAAAAGTAGTGATTTAAAAGTATCATTTAAAATGGAAGATGGACAGTAAGAAGTTACAGATATAATTAAACCGTCTTCCCTTACTAACATTCTCTATGCATAAAATCTAGAGAAACAATATTCATCTGTATATAATTTTTTTTTTACAAAAGGTAGTATATGTTAAATAGAAAGTTAAAAACTGTAGTAATATTAATAGCTGTCACATCATCGCTTAATAAGACACTTTGAAGCAGTAGTGAAGTAAAAGTGAAGACGTTAGCACAGTGAATTCTTCTAAAACAAATGCCTTCCTAAATTAATCTCTCATCTTTCAGCCTCGCCCTTCAAAATACAAACAACTCACGCATAGGTATCATGATGAAAAGTTAGGATTTGAACAGAAGCTGTTGTTTAAACAAAAGTCATGTTTAAAATTGTTTTTTTAATAACCAGAAATCTTAACAAAGAGAAACATTTCTAAAACTTAAGAATCTACTAATTTTGTGGGGTTTTTAAATATTTTTTTTAATATTTTTTTTTTTCCCCAGAATGACCAATCATTCTGAGTTGGCTTGCACTCAGTGAAATCCCACTGATTTGACTCGCTATAGAAAAACATTCACATTAGCTACGCCTAACCTTTTCTTTCTCTCCATGAATTTCTGTTCTGTGTAATATCCATGAGATGTCTGTGCATCAAGAAGCATCAAGATTACCATGGTAAAGTAGTGTCATTCTTAACGCTGCTTCACTCCTTTTTACCAAATAGATCTTGCACCTCTATTTCAAAGGGAGAGCAAGAACACTGGCACCACAGTTCATTCACAGAGCAGAGTAATTATCACACAGCACCCTTATGAGAAGCGCCCTTCCTAGCTACTGAAAACATCACAGAAGGCCTGGCAATGCAGATCCTGGGGCTGGGGAGAAGATGACATACAGATGCCCAAGGACGTTACAGGAGGAAGGCTTGCTTTCTCTCTCAAGGAGGGCTGCAGCACCCAGATTTACAGTACCTCGCTAGGTTGTATGCAAGCAGTGTTTGATGAGTAAAGATGCAAACAGGCTGCAGTGTTGATGACTGTGGGCTGCACGTCATGCATCTCCAGTGTGTGGCCATTAGGATTACCTCCTCTGACAAGGCCTCCTGCCCTGACAGATGGAGAAATACAGTCCCGGAGTGCCATCTCTGTTGAGATGCCATGAGGAACAGCAGTGTGCTTGGGATGCCTACTGCAAAGGCAATAGGGCCCCTACATCCTTTTGTCCTGGGCACTGCTGTCCCTTATGGCCACCTGCAGGAGTAAGGGTTGCTTGAAGCTGCTTCACACATTCACTTCCACAGTTTATGCTGCACATGCATTTAAGTATGCATACTAAGCAGAAAACAAATGTATGATCAGATTGGGAAAATATTTTTTTCCACTGTGGTCTGAAGAATACTTTACATAGCAGGTTTTTGTGATATCATAGAACGGAAAAAATAAATCCAGTTAGTTATAGTGGCTAAAATGTAAACTATGCCTACACACATGTCCTTCCTTTTTAAGGTTCACTTGCAACATTGCATGTGAACATAAGGGAATTTCAGCTAGTCACAATGAAAATTTCTCACATACCATGTGCACGTTTTCTGGATGAAACAGCTATTTTCCCACACACGTCTGTAGTGGTGTTATTAACATACTCATGATGCTTGGAAACAATCAGCGCACAGCATTTTTTCATCTCTCTCAGAGCCTCGAAAAACAAATCTGAAGATGTGTGCGTTTTAATTGTATGAATGTGACATTTCTGAAATGTTACACAGTTAATAAAACAAAGTTAAAAATAATGTGGGATTAGAATTTTTAACATGTACAAATCTGCTGTGAAGAGCCAGGAAGATGCTCTGTTTCTAGGATAAAATCTAGAATAAATGCTGCAAATCAGCAATGAAGTGCCATAGTATCTGTAAGCATGCTATTACGTATAGGCATGCAGTCAAATTATCTGACCTTCTTTCCATTTTTTCAAGCAGCCTAGTATATTTCAAAATATTCTACTTGATTTCAAAGGTTTGAAACATGCTACACTGAGGCTAGATGTTTTTCCTGTATTTTTACAAGCATCTTTGATGCACAGTACTTTGAAAGTTAATCTGAACTAATTTCTCTGTGATATCTCCCATACTAAGTGCTATAGGAAGCACAATCCTTCTGTGACTGCTGAGGAAATTCCTTGTGAATTACAGGCTGCTTTCTCATTCAAGGTCATGTGCTGAGGGAACACAGCTCCCTAAATAGTGAGGCTTTTGTTGGTCTATTCATCTCCTGCAGCAGCTCTTCTGAAAAACATGGTCAAAGGCAGAGGGAAACAAGCACTGAGTAAAGCCAGAGTTTCTCATGGATAGATTCCATCCTCAGAAACAAAGCCTTCTCCCAAGGATCCTGCCCTATGTAGGCTCCCCATGGGCCTTCTAAAAGCCTTGACCTGTCACATTAACAACAGCTTATTCTTTTTTCACTAGATCCCTCTAAAATACAGCAAAGCAATGAGCGAGATGCAAGAAAAGCCTTTTTATAAGATATGTTTTTTTCTTTTCTCTTTTCTTTTTTTTTTTTTATTTAAGACTTTGCCGTGCAAGCCTGCTGTGTTTGAGCAGAGCGTATCACACACTCAGGCAGGTGCCTGATAAAGACATACTGTCTGCACTCCTGCATAGGCAGCAACACTGCAGTGCCAACAAAGTGCTACAGGAGAAAAGTGGCAGCAATAGGATGTGCCTGGATGAAGGGGGTACAGATCATATCTTTCTTCCACAGACACCAGCTTAATTGCCCCCTATCCAAATTTAGCTTCCACTAACAGTGAAAAAAATAAATTTTAGAGAAAAAAACAGTAGCTGTCACTTCAGAAAGTGGCTTATGGGCTGTTAGGAGAAACACATTTTGATGAATCTCTTCTGTTAAAAAAAATTATATCATATTGTTAAGGAACATAATCATAGCTTTTGTTATATTTGCAGGTATTCTCCTGTGAGGTTTTGTTTCTTTATTTTGTTTTCCTAAGTGAAATAGGCAACCATAGACTTTTTTACCTGCTCAAAAACCATGTGACAAGAACAATAGTAAGTAAACCTTAATAGCTTTTTTTTATCTTAATCCCCCTGAAAACAGTGGTTCAGAGTCTGTTAATTTACATGGAAAGAAAATGCATCTTCAAATGGAAAGGAAAGCTCAAGGTATTCCTGATATGCTACAGAGTAATGCTTGAGTCAGAATGAATGAACAGATCAGATATTATGATGAAGCTATCAGTAAAATCAAGGTCAGTGTAAGGTAATCAATTTAAATGAGACACTTTTACCTGAATGGTGGGAAGCTAAGGGGCTACTCTGAGGATTGCTTCAGAAACAATTAAAAGACCAGTTTAAAACTTTTTTTTTTTTTTTTTTTTTTTTTTTTTGCATGATCCAAAATATTCATTGTGAACTCTCACGTCATAATTATTTGTTCCACATCCTCCTCTCCTTTCACCTGTGGGAATTTACAGAATATTGAATAGGAAATACTACTATATACCAATTGCTACCATATTTCATGTAAGGCAGTCCTGCTTTGTTTCTGTAACTCTTACCTATGGCAATTACAGATCAAATGTAGTACCAGTAATTACAACTGTTAAAATGACACACTGCATAATGTCCTATGAGACAGTTTTTTTGTTTTTTTTTCCACTACCAAAATTTTAGTGCATATTTCACAGACACTGATCAGAATTTCTTAGGATTTTGGCAACATAATGTAAGTAAGCCAGCATGCTGGTTGACTCTTCTCATTAGTGTACATCAATAACCTGCTGTCTACCACTACAACCAGTTTCAAGGGTGAGAAAATACTTGTGCTAGAAATTCTAGCTCAAATTCTGCTTTCAGGCGAGCTTATATTGGTCCCACTGTATTTAGAAGAATTTTGCCCATTACTGAAGGCAGAATTTGGTCCTACATTTATGAAGTCAGTTAATATGTTCTCTTGAGAAAATGATTCCTAAGTTCCTCCACTTCTCTCAAACTGCAGATTCTTTGTCACAGCAAACCAGACACGTTTCTCAATGCACTGCAACAAAAATTAAAGTGGTGAAGTACAGAATGAGAAAAAAGAATCCTGTCAACTAATTTACAAAGAAAGAAGAACACGTGTGTAACATCAGACTTATGTCTCACATACAAAAGGAACAAGTCCTTACTTGCCAAAACACTGACATGTAGCTAGCAGACCAAAGACATCTCTGGTGCAGTTTATCAGATTGGAGCTGACGCTGCTGACTCCAAAGGCGCAGTCAGCAGGCAGTGGTTACAGTGAAGGTGGTGCTTGTGGACAGAGGAAATCATTTTCTGTAGCCACTCAGTTTTTTTTAATATCTTCATATTCACATGAAAGTTTTACATTGAAGAAAGCAAAAAAAAAAAAAAAAAAGCTAAAAAGCACTCCTTGTCAGATATAAATTATCTCTAGGTGACATAACACATACAAAACCTACATATATATTTGTCTGTGTGCATGTGTGTGTGCGTGTGCCTACACCCACAACTAGTAACTAAGCACTCATTTAATCCAGTCATTTTTATTAAGCAATGAGGAAAAGCTAAGAGGCTAAAGCAGACAAATCAGTGGAATTTAGTCAACTGAGAGAACTATAAAAGTACCATTTGCTCTATTTAAGAGCATTTGAAAAGTTTCATCTATTGCTATAATATACAGCAATGTTAATATTTCAGTCACAGTTTTTGTTCATTCCCACAGAGCACATCAGTACTAACTACAAGTAGAGTGAGATCAGTGCTTTGTCAGATCTGTTTGTATCTACATTCTATGCCAGAACTAAATAAATTAGAATACATTAAAGTGCTACATCAACACTAATGTTCCTGAACAGTAGTAACGCACATTTTCTTTCAAAAAAAAAAAAACCAAACAAAAAACAAACCAAAACAAAAAAACCAGCAGCTATAGTTTCAGACATAGTCACCTTATGTGAATATGCTTACATGTCACGTTGTTACAGTATCCAACAAAACGCATGACAAACAGCAACAGTCGAGATTCTGACAGAGTGGTAACTTCTAAAAAGTAGAGAATGATGGAAATAGACATTTGCAGAAAACACACTGTCTTCAGAATTCACACTTGAAAGTTTCATTTAACCGCAACTTGCTGATGTCGATATTTATTTCCTCTGGTTTGTCACGTCTGTATGTTACTGTTCTTGTACAAACAGTAGGCAAAAACATCTTTTCCTTGAAGGAGAAGATACAATTTTTATCAACAATTAGCTAACTTTCATGTGCAAGAAATAAATTACTGAACACGATGGCTCTGAAATCAATTACCTTCTTTGTCGCAGAGACTCTGTAATCAGCTGAAGATTTAACTTTATTGCTATTTCCCTGCAGAATTATCTGCCTGATGATAAGTACAACAAGCAACCCAATCAGAAACGTAACTATAAAGATTATGGAAAACACTCTAAAGTAGCTTCGTCCAGAGAAACATTCTGCAATGAAAGGAAAACACAAGCATAAAGCCTAATGTACAGAATAAGCACATCACTAAAGCACATGCACATTTATCTCTGCACTTTATAGGAGCATAAATGTAACACAAGTCTGCTGAACAATAAGGGAAAATAGCTCATGTTACCATACACAAACTTTTAAAGCAAAGAACATCATGAACTCTGATTAAGACCAAGCATAGAAAAATGTTCAAATATCATCCTTTTAATCTACAGAAGTAGGACTAAGGCTTTGCTGTGCTAGCCACACTGCAAACCAGTGAGTTTATAGCTGAAATTGAGAAGATGAATTGTTAGAGATGTTCAGGGCCAGAACAGTTTAATTTTCATGAGGTTCACAGTACAGATCACAGGCGAAATATGAAAGAAAACATAGTTTCTTGATTCCTTGTGCAGTATTGCCCTCACTGGCCAATGCTCTCACAGAGTAGGCTTTCTTCTAATTAAAAAGGTCACGAGAAAAGTATTCTCAACTAGTTTTTCCATTCATAAAAATTTTCAAGAGAAAAAGACATACAAAAATATGATGTTACATAAGGTAACTATCTACTTCCATTTTTGATGCAGCGTGGACTAATTAAGCTCAATGATATTTTATAAAAAAGCATTTTATTCTTCCAAGGTCCTCAAAACTACAACATTTTTGTACTTGCAAGGAGATTTAAACATTACTGACAGTGAAGTAAGCATTCTATTTCATCCTTCTTAATTTCTGGTAATGTCAAATAATGTAAACATATCCAATGTAATAAAACATGCAAATGTCATAATGGACTATTATAAATATTTCTTTAAGCATGGCTCAGGCAGGATTCATTATTATTAGATGTGACTTCTCAAGGAAATGGGAAATCTATTTAGCAATGCTTGCCAATAACATTTCCTGTTACTATTTATCTTTTACTTTCCCTGAAGCAAGAAGGAATTTCTTTTTTTCTGCTTTCCCTCTTTCTTACTGTAATAATACTGACATACTTTTGAAATACATTGTAACAGTGACCATTTCAAACATTAATATGGACAGATTTTGAACTCTCACCAAAATTATGCAGAAAATATCACATACCTGAAGTTTGGTCAACATAATGCAATAGGTAAGCACATGAGGTTTTACACTGGTCAAGTTTAGCTTGAGATGCATTGTTAGAATGATGGCATTGAACACAATTCCTGTAAGAGAAATGTAATTAAAACATTATGTCTTTCTCTGCACTCTTCTTGCAGAGATTCTATCAACAAGCTGACGTATTATGTTTTCCTGTTGTTAGTAAAAACATTGCGACATTTATTTTTTTTCTGAAATGCGATGCCTTCCTCAGCATTTTATCCCTGTGACACTTCTGAAGGCTGACCACTCAGAATTAGTAAGTAAAACATCTGTTTGGTTTCAAGCCCCCTTCATCTGGCCCCTGCTTTGCATTCTCAGATGTGTTCCTTTGGGGTCTTGCACCATCTCTTCCACTGTCAGCCTCATGTTCATTCTTAGTCTTCCTTACTTTAGTACATATGAAAAAACTATACTCACACCACATATCACCTATGATTTCCCAAAGCAGAAACATTGGTGAACATAGATGTAGACATTCAGCTGTTTTGTTAGCATGAAAACCCAACTACACGATAAGAAGCCTTGAATAGGAAATGTTTCAAGTTTCCTATAATCTAAACATCTAAGGAAAACAGCACATAGTACACATAGCCAAGAAGAAATATTTCTCCTTGCTTCAACACTACAGAGTTAAACATGAAGTGCAGCACAAGGAAAACCTACCAGTTTTCTTCACAGGCTTTGTTACAAGCAGGGCAGTATTCACACAAACGGCCAAAGCTTCTTGGGTCAGTGCACTCACATTTTCCACATACACAATTTCCTCTTCCACTGCAAATCTGGCCCTTTGAATTCAGGCACTGCTTTGCTGATTGTAATGAACACTGGCAACGGTCACCTTCCCAATCAGCAAAGCATTTACATTTACCAGCTTCACATTCACCATTACCTAAAACATCAGATAACCTTGAGTCAAATGCTTTTATAAAACACAGAAAGTCAATTTTTATATGCATATATTTGTATTGCAGGTACCTTTATCAAACAGCTAATGTAGTCCTTGGCCTGCTGATAAGCTTTTTAAGTTAATGATTAGGCTGAAATTATCACCATGATACATATTTATTGCTGCTCTTTGTCGCTACTTTGAGCAAAAGCTGCTACCTTGATTGTGTCCTAAAATGTTTTACCACAATTTTCCTTGTTGCTTTGGATCAAAGCAGCAGAGATTAAAAATTACACAACTTTCAGGAAAATCAAGCAAACTAAACAAACTTCTCTGTAGCAATTAAGCATTCAGTTCAAATAAATTGCAAAATTCTGAGAGGAAGGAGTACTGAGTTCATGTGTTCAAGCCAGTTCTTCTCATTTTCTTTTCAGAAGCACGCGTTACAACAGTGTTTATAAGCCTTTTAAAGGGACAGATGACTGAACAGGTGAGATAAATACGCTATGTTTATGAACAGCGAGTTGTGTAATATGAGCTTAAAATGTATGCTTCAAGTACTCAAAGGGTACAGAGAACCTCTGGTGGCCTTTATAATCTTCCAGGCAAATCAGAGGGAGCTTTAGGGCAAAATCCAGATGTTTTTCACATTGCAGTACATTTAGGCAGGTGTACAATTGATGTACACCTGGTACATCAACCTGGTAATGATTAGCCATAGTTTTAAAGCATAGGAAAACACCTTTAGGAAATATAAAAACAGAGAGCACCTTGCAGCTATAGCTTGCAGCTATAGCAAATCTTATGAGACTTCCTCAGCCATGCCCTCAGCAGTACATAGGCTTCACATGCACTGCAGTGGTCTTTCTTGTGCTCCTTCAGAGGGACCTTCAGAGCAGGTGCAGAGAGACAATCCCATGTAACTACATGGAATCCCCTGAGGGTTGGGGGAGGCAGGCAGTGTGACCAAAGTATAGGCTGCCCCTTTTTCTGCCTGGGCTCTGTGCTGTAAAATATCCCACTAAGGGGCACACGTACAGCCATGGTCGCATGTTGGTTGGGCAGGAGACTCCATCAGTATGAGAATCTCCAACATGTCTTTGACAAACATCTCCCTGTTTTCTCTCCCACTGCATCTCAGACTTTGGGAACTTGCAAATTTGAAAGTTCTGCTTAGGTTAAGAAAAACTGAATTCCCAGACTTTGCTGTGGTTACAGAAGAAGATTGAGAACATGAACCACAATTCTTAGTATTGGAATGAATCATAAGATCATAGGATTGTTTGAATTACAAGTGACTCTTGAAGGTCATCTAGTCCAATCTTCTGCAATTAACAAAGACATCTACGGCTTGACCAGGTTACTCAGAGATCCCTCCAGCCTGATATTGAATATCTCCAGGGGCATGTCTTCCACCATCTCTTTGGGTGACCTGCCTCACCACTCTTATTGTAGAAAACTTTTTTTCATATATCTAGTTTAAATCTTCTTTCAGTTGAAACCATTTCTCCTTGTCTTGTCACAAGAGATCCTGGTAAAAGTCTGTCATCTTCTTTCTTATACCCCCCTTTTGATACAGAAAGGCCACTATCAGGTCACCTTGGAGCTTTTTCTACTCCAGGTTGAACAGCCCCACATCTCTCATCTTGTTCTCACAGGGGAGGTGTTCCATTCCTTGGATCATTTTTGTGGCCCTCCTCTGGACATGCTCCAAAGGTTCATGTCTGTCCTGTACTGAGGACTGCACATGCATTACTCCAGGTGAGCTCAGAGCAGAGAGGCAGGATCACCTCCCTTGACCTGCTGACCATGCTTCCCTTGATGCAGCCCAGGATACAGCTGGCTTTCTGGGCTGCGAGGGCAAATTGCTGGCTTGTGTCCAGCTGCCATCCACCAGTGTCCCTAAATCCTTTTCCACAGGGCTGTGCTTTATCCTTGCATCCTCTAGCTTGCATCTATAGTGGGGGCTGCTGAGATCCAGGTACAAGACTTGGCTTTGTCAAACCTCATGAGGTTCACCTGGGCCCACTGCTCGAGCTTGTCTAGGTCTCTCTGGATGATATCTTATCTCTCGGGCATCTTGACTACACCACACAGCATGGTTCATGCAAACTCATTGGGAATGCACTTGATCACACAGTCAATATCACTGATGAAGATATTAAAGAGCATCTGTACCAGCACTGACACCTGAGGTACACAACTTGTCACTGATCTCCATTTGGACATTGAGTCTTTGACACCACGCTCTGGGGAGTAACTGGGAATTCTTTTTCCATTGAACAGCCCACATGTTAAATCCATATGTTTTCAATTTGGAGAGAAGGACGTTATAAGGGACTTTGTCAAAAGCCTTACTGAAGTTCAGACAGATGACATCAGTGGCCTTTTCCTTGTTCACCATCATAGAAGACCACTATGCTGGTCAAATAGGACTTGGTGGAGCCATGCTACTTGTTCCGTATCGCCTCCCTGCTCTCCATGTGCTGTAGCATAGCTTTCAGAAGGATCTGCTCCATGGTCTTCCCCAACACAGAAGTGAGGCTGACAGGCTGGTAATTTCCTGGATTTTCCTTTCTAACCTTGTTGAAAATGGGTGTGACATCACCTTTTTACCAGTCACCAAGGACTTCACCTGACTGCCATGACTTTTCAATCATCATTAAGAGTGGCCTGGCAACACATCAGTCAATGTCTCACTCAGTACAGAGTGAAATGAAAGGATGCAGAACAGCAGTACAGATTTTAAATACTTGAAATATAACTTCTGAGGGTAAAAAATATATTTCAGTACAGATAATGATACTGATTAAAACTTATTTTCCTTAACAACATTAACTTAAAGATACATGCTTTTTCACTTAGTTCATATACAATTTTCATTTGTATGATTTCTTAAAAAACATAAAGTAGGCTGAAAAAAAAAAAAAAAGAGGAAAAAGAGGATTTCCATCTACTCTCCCTTGTTATGTTTTGCTCACTGTCCTCTACTTGAAGCAAGTGTTCCAAAAAGTGTTTGCATATACATAAGGATTAGAAACCAAGCATCACTGTATGTCTGGCAAGACTGATTTAGGGTGTTAGAAAATCAGAACTACATGTAGACATTATGGCTCCTTTTATTCTCTCAGTATCTCATTTATATTTCCTAATTCTGCACATGCAATTCTTATACTTGACAGCCTTACATCATTGTTGTCAGCTGCATAATGTATCTAAGTTTCAGAAAACAAAACACAAGGAAAAAAAGCAAAGCACAGGCCTAAATTCTGCAGCTTACCAGAACATAAGCTTCCCTGGTGATATGGGCAAGAAAAATCATCCATTTGACAGTATTTGCCATACACCCTGCCTAGCTTGTTCTTGTAGCAGAAACATTTTCCCTCTATGCAATCTCCTTGGCCACTGCAGATGGGCTGGTCCTTGTGCTGCCTGCACTCTTCAGAAGGAAACATCTCTCTGCTGTAGCTGCAACTGCTGTCACTGCAATGGGGCTGTTTGACATCAGGAAAGGTTTCATCAGTCCACACTCTCTTGGGCTTTGCGTTGTCTCCATTCTGACAGGCACAGCTTTTCTGTACATTAATAATGGTGGTTTCATTGAAACCAATAGGCTTAAGTATTGCATATTTTCTTCCCCCAGTTGTATCACATCCTTTCATTGTGACTGATACATTGAAAAGAACCTAGGAAAAATAAAAACATATTCTGCATTTATTTTTTTTCCCTATAAGTTACTTACAATTCTTAACGTACAAATAAAGAATCTCACATTACATATGAATGTTCAGTAGCTGCTAATAGCGCTTAGTGGCCACATATTAGCAAACATAAGCATCATATACACAATTAAACCCTAACAGCATGAAGTTGGCAGTAGTCTACTTTTCATGTTAAGAAAGCATAGCTGCAGAAAGCAAGTTTAACGCTGGATAAATACCATCTTCCACCTCCTCTTTTTTTTTTTTTTTTTTTTTTTAATGTTCATTCTGTTTATATTATAGAAATGCAAATCAGAATTGATTGAGCAAGACCAACACAAGCTGAAACAGATACTCATCATAAAAACAATCTAGAGTAAATGTCCTTGTTGCAGAAACAGACTGCGGAAACAAAATACACAGGCATTTCTGGAAGGCCCAGAAATGGCTCACACCTTAGCAGCAGCTTATTTTTGCCTTTCCTGTGATGCAAGTGAAGCAGGAAAGTGCTGCTGCTGTGGCTGCAGCCCTGCTCTGGGAGGAGCCCTGCACTCACCCTTGGCCATAGCCAGGCCACCAGCACCATGCCCTGGGTCACAGCCTGTGGCTGCGCTCATGGCGGCAGTGGCACCTGATGCCTTCCCCAGCCCTGGCACCTTGTCACGGCTCTTTTAGGGGTTAGGTGGCTGCCATAGAGTCGGCATTTCTGACTGCTAAAACTCTTTGAGTTTTGCTATCTGTGGTGATTTCATAACAGCAATCTTTGCATTGCACTTTTTTTTTTTTTTTTTTTTTTTTTTACTTGTTTGACTGCTACTGTTCTGATGACGTATTGCTCTGATGAGGTATATGCCATCAGCTAACTGAGAACAGCTCTTCTAAGCCTTCTTGCAGAGAAAGTATCACCAAATAGAAAAGGTGAGAAAAGAACCCGGGGCATGCAAGTGCCTTTACTTTTTGTCATCAACGATTTCCAAATCAAAAGAATTGAAAACATAAGAAAGCTGTGTTGTGGGAGGCTGAAACTCCCCACAAAGACTGTGGCATTCATTCCCCATGGCGGTCTCCCCCTCCGGCTCCACAAAGGCAGCTTTGTGATCAGCCGGGCTGCGGCTGCCTACACCAGCAGGAGAAGAATGCAATGCAGAGCGTGCACTCCTCAACCATCCCATCGAGGGTGCACAAAGGCTTTGTCCCTCTCTTTGCTTTTCTTCTTGTTTTTCAAGTGCTCTGCTGCATGCATAACCCCCAGCTGCCAGCAGGCTCTGTGCTTGAGACTTCTTCCATGAGGAAGCGTGGACATGCACTCATAATTCATACAGCAGGTGCATGTCACGAGGGGAGGAAAGGCTGCAGCTAGAGAATGAGCTTTGTGTACAGCACCGGACCCTGTTAGAAAATGTGATGTTCCAGTACAACATGGGAGGGAAGAGCAAAAACCGGCTTGTCTAAAAGTCATGAAACATGATGGCTAGCAGCAGAAAGATTAAAGTTATTGCCACTAAATAATTATGACACCATGAACTCACTAATAATCAAAGTTAGTTTTGCACCATGAAGAGGCCACAGGATTCTTCCAGACTATAATGCACTTTTGTGTTTTACTAAGGAAAGGAAGGAAGAAGGATTAGACAATGAAAGGAATGTGAGAATTAAGAACAAGCATTCTGCCTGTAAACAAATACTGAAAGGAGGCTTTGCGGTTAAAAATAAATTAATCTCTTGAAGATGGCTCATTTTCAACTGCAGTAAGCTGTAAGACCACATGTGATCTTTTACAATCAACTGGCTTGTCTTTTTATTAAAAAGAACCAGATATAAATATTTTTCTTTTCGTTAAACAGAACGAATTCCATTCCTATTTCTTATGACATACACAGGGAATGACATTTCAGAAGAGTTAAGAACAAAAACCTATCACATCTACCTAAAGTGTAGCAGTTAATCAGCTGCAAATCGTGCAGACAAAATAGAGAAGAGAATAAAATACATTTAAATGAACATATTTAAAATTCACACATTTAATCTATTGTTTTGCCACTTCTATGCACAAACACAATCAAATCTCATCAACTGATCTGTGTGTACACCACAAGGAAAGAACTCCTTGACCCTGCTCTCCAGAAACACAGACCTCTTCCTGGCAAACTACAGGAATTACTCTACTGATCCAAGCAATCAAATAAATATATCAACACACAGAAAAGTTGTTCTGGGAAGAAAACCACGTCTTTTATATTAGCCAGACATCTTCCCACACATTTTCATGGTGCATGATGCTACAGTTTTATAATCCAATTCATTCAGTACATGGTACTGATCCAAATGGGAATTAATCATTTTATTAATTTGATTTATAAGATAAACCAATTACCCATGACTCTGAATGTGCACAAAGGCTACTGGAGCAAGGAGAGAGAAAGGTGGTGTCTTGAACAGATCCAAGCAGCACAAATTCCAACGATTCTTTTGCACTGAGTGATTATCTTTCAACCTCTTTAAGTACAAATTTCATCACAATGAACATGGCCATTGTGACCATCGAAGGACAAAGGAGAACAGTTTTAATGGACATTAGCTTTCAGGAAAAGCTTTGAGCCTGAGTCCCACGAGATTAGTGAGAATTAAAACAAGATTGGGAAAAAAAAAAAAAAAAAAACAACAGAATAATAGAGAGTTTGTGATCATTAATCACTAAAGTGCAGTTTCAGTTTGAGTAAATCCCTAGAAGATTTCACACCATTGAAACTCAACCAAACAGAAAAATAAGTATTCCAGTTCCTTGAAGAATGAAAACTATCAACATACTTCTTCATTATATCCAACGTTTTTACATCCTTCCATGCCAGTTTTTTTGCTTCCATCAGGACAGATTGCAGTGATATTGAAATTAAGATCCTGGATCTGGTTATCCACTTGAATTTTCACTTCAGAGATTAGTTTCTGTAACCAGAAAATAACTTATAGTTGCATTGCATTCCCACATATAATGTGCATTAATGACTAATACCAAGTACTGCTACAATGACTGACTAAAAATGAAGAAAGCTTGTCTGTGTGAATAAAGGAATGAATTAAAGCATTGTTTCCCATATAAAGAACCAATTACGTTCCAAAAATACACAATCAATGAACTGGTAGCTCTGATAAAGTGGATTACATTTTCCAGATAAAAATGTTTTCAGCTTTTCAAAAATGGTTTTGAGGCTGTATTTTTGGCAATTTGAAAATCTGTTCTAACAACTATGTGTAACAAAAACTGCTTATTATCTGAGACACTATGTTGTCTTTTAGCTGCACACTTGAAATAAAAACAGAAAACATGCATACTACTATTCTTATTCAGCAGAAAAGGTTACTAATCAAATCGATGCTTTAAACTTGTGATATTTTGCATCTGTCTTGGAAAAGTTTCCCCTGAGCAGATCTTAGGGTGATATAAAGGGTACTGAGATTACCCTTCCTGATTTATTTGGGTCAGATAGGACTATATAAATCAACAATCTGTTAATTCCCAAGTGGGCTTTTGACAATGCAAAGTAAGTAAAAGGCCTGCTTTGTAACCAGTATTTTCCATGTCCTCAAAAATACTATTTAGTAATTACAAAAGAAATATTACTTCTTTGCCTTTTGCAAACATATTAAAACTCTGTAAACATTTATTGCACCAAGAGAATATTAAATTTCCATGCAAACAGTAAAATTCCTTGCATCTTACTATTTTTAAAATTAGTTTTGTGGGACATTAGTGTTACAAATGAAAATTTAATTGTATGAATCTGAACACATGTTTAGCTAAGTAAGTTTTTCAAAATTAGTGACTCATCATTGACTTTTTAGGGATTTCCAGACAAGGTTTTCCACAACTAAGCCTAAGGCTTCCCTGCTTAGAAAAAGAATACAAGAGGCCCACTACCATCAGACATCAAAACTAAATTTTCTTATGTAAATACTTATGTGATCCCGGAGGCAAAACATTCAAAACACTGTTCACTGTGTTGTTTGCATCTTACTAGAAACTAAAAACATGACAAAAGTATTCAGAAGTACCAAATCCAGTGTGATTTAAGAGAGGAAGGATGATACTGTCCAGAAAATAAAGCAAGAATGAACTGGGCGTGGCTGGAGAAGGAAAGTCCCATAGAATCTTCAATTTAACAGAAAGGATTATTTTGTAAATTTTTATTTTCTCTCTTTGAATGCTTGCCCTGGATTATCCTATAAAAACCTGGATACAATTAAGAGTGGATGGTGTAAAAGTGGCAATCAGAACCATGATCTGCAAATTATTACTTTTTTTTTTTTTTTTCAAGCGGTATTTCACTATTTCCTACAAATATCTATATTCAAAATGAGATTTCTTGATTTTAGAAGAGAAAATCTAATACCAGGGAGAATTTATCTGCAATTTGATTATACTTCCTCAGCTTTTGAATGCCTTTGGTGTCTGCACAATGTTTCCCAAAATGACAGCGTGAAAACACAGACAAGCCCACTCTACTGCTAGTAATAGACATGGGACTTGGCTTCTCATTAGAGCTAATTTGCTGAAAGCAACCAAAGAGCCTCATTTAGATGGTTAACCTAGCATAATGGACAATTTCATTCTTTCATCTCCAAGTAATCCAAATTAATGTGATGCACACTGATACCTTGTGTACAGATCTATAACTAATTTTCTAATTTCTTAACCTTGCATGTTTATGCAACTTGCACACCTGAAAAACATTCAGCTATCTAGCCTACTATCTTATTTTACTCTTATTTTACTCCTGCTCTATGTGCTCCCTTTGCTCTAGAGGATCAAATGTATACTACAATGCTTCATTTTAGAGTTGTTTATCCCCCCTTTCACACACTATCAAGATGACAGTCTCCCCTTAAAAGCTGACATTCCTCAGCAATCATTTGTGAAAATGCTTTTTCCCATACTACTTCCAGTTGAGAACTTTACATGGAAGCACACAGAGCCATTTCCTTTGTTCTCTCTCAAATCCCTATCAAAACTTTTTTTACTGCAATGTATTAAAACCCTGAGACATTATGCTGCCCTATGCAATGTAAATGCTGCTTTCCACAGTATTCTTTGTGGAAATATTCTTTTTGTAAATTTCCACTTTTTTCCCTTTTTTCTAAGAACTATGAGGTAAAATCCTCTAAATCTTGTAGTGTCCTTTGGCTCTGAGTTTGTATGGTGCCTAGACAGTAGTGTCTAGTATGTAACCAAAGATGTGAGATCCCAAAATACAAATGAAACTTCTTTTAAATACAAAAGAAATTTCTTTTGATGTAACATGGCAAAGAATCAAACACTGTATTAAAGAGCATCCTTAGTATAAAATTAGCTTTTGATTTTGAGACACCAACAGCCTGGGAATTTGAGAGTTGTTTAGGGATACTGCCATCACCAACCTGGACATTCAGAAAAGTAGGAATGTGGACTTTAGATAGAGGCCTGGAAATTCCAACTTTAGGCTCTAGACTGTGAAAAGTAAAAAAAAAAAACAACAACAAAAAACAAAAACAACAACAACAACAAAATCCTGTACAAAGACAGCATCCAGCGCAGTCATTCTGATCATACCTGATAAGCTTCTACCACCAAATCATTGAGATTTGCTGCTTGTGATTCTATCTGTCTCGCAACAGTACCAGGCAACAGAGGTAACAAATCCTACAAAAAAAAATACATTAATTGATGCACATTCAATATATTTAATAAAATACTATGTTTTCAAATTTAGAAAAGGAATCAGGTTTCTAACCTACTTTATACCAATGGAACTGGCTTCCTTGAACTGCAAAAATGACATTGATGTTATTGTCAATCAATTTTTCAGAGAGCTGACCAAGAGATGGATGCTCCTGCAAAATAAAACAGAGGACTGCAGTTTAGTAAGAGACAACCTTAGATTTTATGTTTGTCACAATACAGGGCTACAAAGCCACTCCAATCCTTATTTCTAAACGTACAGAGAAATGCTAGGCTTACATCCAAAAGAAGGTAGGGCTGACTGAATATTAAAAAAAACCACCACAACGACATAACAAAATCAGTGCATTAGGTGAACTGCAATACTCTTCCATCGTCAGCTCTGCAGCTGTGCTGCAGAATGGTCTAAGGACCATTCTGGTCTAAGGACTAAGTGAACTCTCCACACAGTACCTTTCTGTTGGAGTCTAATGCTTATGAAACAGCTGCTGGATATGGTATTTTCCATGGTCTGCCCAGAATACCAAAAAGATTCCTGAGAACGATAAGTGGGTTCTTGCTCAAAAGTCAAGGAGAAGGAATGACATGAGGGCACCAAGATGAGGTGTGATTTGAAGAGTGGCAAGGCAAGTTATTAAATTTGTTTCTCAGCACCAGGAATTTATTTCTTGGCACTAGGGATCAGACACATCAGCAAAATGAAACCATTGGCTCAGGTTCTAGCAATGTCAATATCCTATATATATCTTACAGCTGACAGCTTTCTTGAAGACTTGCCTAAGGAGCAATGTCTTCAGCTGTTACTGCAATGTCTTGCTACAGTTTTTGAACTCTGCTTCTCCTTGAGGAAGGTAGAGGGAGTTTCACTTCTCTTCACACTGTGGACATTATTCTTCTTGGTGGGGTACCTATGAGGGCAGGTCCTGTGCTATGACCTGCCCTTCTACACTTCTTGCTGCAAGATCTGACACAGACTTGGGAACAAGATGTATGTTGCTATCCATTCATTCAAGATATTGGGAAGAACAAAGGTGTTTGTGGCCTCAGTGGGCTTGTACATCTGGCCAGTGTGGGATTCCTTTCAATTCCACTACTCCAAAGCAAACTGAATCTGAAAGTCACTGCTGATTTACTATAAGTCTGGGAATACTTCCTAGGAAGTAAATTCAACATCTAAAATTAATGATAAAACACAGTGAAGTGACTGGGGCTCGTGTGTCTTCCCAGAGATTTCATAAGGACACCTATACACGTGTCAAGACAACCGCATTACCCCACATACTTCTGCGGTCTTTCTCTTCCTACCATTTTTCAGCATCTGTCCCACATTTTCTTTCTTCCTTTCTCCTACACAAACATGCTCTCACAGTTTTCTTGCACAATTCATTACTCCTCGGAGTGCCACTTGTTATTCAAGGCAGCCTGCAAGTCAAATGCTATCCTAACAGTAATTTGAAAGCCAGGACAGCAGAGACAACGTTATGCAAGGGGATAAAATCCATTTTCCACCACATTGCACTATCATAAATAGCCTTGGACAGAAAGAACAAAGGAGCTCCTTGCTGCAGTTTGATCCTAGACAGGATCTCCACTCATTTATCCTTTGATAAGAGATTATATTTTTTAAGGTAAGTGATAGATGTTGGGTAAGACAGAGATAAATCGACATTCTTACAGCTGCAGCTTCTCAGTGTGCCATACATGAGGGTCCAGACAATATACATTCCTTACTTAAGACTGAAGTGCAGCAGCAGAAGCCTTGTTGTCACTCTCACAACACTGTGTTAAGACCTGCTCCCTTCTCCATGGCCACAGACCACAGTGATAAGGCCTCCTTGGCCTGCACAAGCTATTTGCCACATGCAGATGACTGGCAGATCACACATGAACCAGGTGCTCCCAGGACACAGGCTACTGAAACTAGATGTTGTATAAATACCCCCTGCATTCCAAATGCAGAGCAGTGGTGAGGGACCATCAGAGGGTGCTCAAACAAGTCAGCGTCCTGCTCACCATATGACACCAGGCATGTCCAAATTCTGGTAAAATGACCCTTCAACATCTCTGCAACTAATGGCAAAAGTTCGAGATTGGTAGTAGCTGAAATGGGTTTCTATGAAACAAAAGCTTATTCAGATGGATGACATACATAGACATGCAAAAGCTGTAGGGACCAGATCCCAAATTACATAATCTGCTCACAAGAAAAACTGAACCTCCATCTTCTTGCAAGTTCTAACTCATTACAGTGCTTGTTTTGGTTAATAGTACATCCAAGTCTCACTACAGATTAGAAAGACAAAATTCCTTTGTATTAGAATGGATATATATTTTTAAAGTCCCAAAAGAATCACACTATTTTTTTTTATTTTAAGCACATAGAGAGATGACATAAGGGACTGTTGGTCACTTGAGGAGTCACACTCCACTTCTGGTAAAAACCTCGGTATACTCTAAGTATTTTTATCTTATCTACTCCCACTACTGTTTAGAAGAATATATTCCCATTTTAGATCTTCTTTCTTGTTCCAATTACATCATTCATTTCATTATTTTAACCTACTGTGTTAAACTTAGAAGATAACTAAAACAGACGTTAAGTATTTCAGAAAGGGAGTGAACTGAGCACGAATCTAATAAAAAGGAACTGGATTTCTTTCTTGCTTAATGCTTTTTGCTGATCTGTGCATGACTACTTAACAAAAGTTAGAAAGAAGCGAGAAGAAAAGTGAATAACTGGAAACATTTCTGATTTAAAGATTAGGCTTATACAAATAAATAAGGAGAGGTCCTCTTAACTGGAACAAGAAAAAAATCGAAGTATGCCAGAATTCAATCCTCTCTAGACTATCAGGTGCTAGGAATGAAAGTAGAAGCACAACATTATCACAGATGGCTCTTTAATTTAACATAGTACTTCAAAATTGAACTGAGAAGAAAAAAGAAAAAAAAGAAAGCTCTGTTTCTTCTTTGCAACTTATTTAAAAAAGAATTGATAGACTTCCATAACATCTCATTTAAATATTAGTTACATAGACTTTCTTTTTTCAGCTAATGAGATAATCTGAAATAATCACAGACAATATATTACTGAGAAGAAAAAAAATAGGAACCCAGTACACTTACTCTTCTAAACATTACTGTGCTATCTTGTCAAATCTGTTCCAGAAAATATCTGATACTGAGAAAGATTTCCGTTATGCACCTGTTCCATTACTAAAGTTTCGATGCAGGCACACAAGAATTAGCCAGTGGCTGGAAAAAGTACGTGCCAGCCCCCAGACAACACATGGGCCAAGATGCGCTGATCTAAGTATCCTTGAAGGTCATTTCATTTGGACAGCCTGAAAGACTACATAATCTCACAAAAGCATCAATACAAAAAATAATGGAGATTTCTTACTGCAAATAAGATAATAAAATCATGATTCTTCATCCCAGAATTTAAAAAAAATAATAATTTCATTAGTCAGCCATCAGTCATACTTTGAAGGAGATTAATTTTTGCCTGTAAATAGATTTTTGTCTGCATTTTATATTGGTGAAGCTTTTCAGATAGAAAGAGAATTTAATTTCTCATGTTGGACAGCTTTTTCTGGTTGTTGTTCTCTGAAACTGACAATGCCTTTATGAACCAAGAAATCCTGAATCCAAGAGACAGACTTGTATTACACCAATTGTTTAATAAAGCAGTGGAAAAAAAAGTAGAGATAGGTACATCATAACCCATAAGTATGCTCTGCTTTGGGAAAGGAAAGTTTCTGGTTTCTTTGCTCTTGCAGAACAAAGGGAGGTATTGTTTTTATCCTAGGGACACTAAAAACACTGAAAATGGACAGACTAGTTAAAGGGAAATAAATAATTCTGACATCAGTGAGGGATTATCCAAAAGGTGACAGAGGGAGTGAGTTACTGTAAGAACATCATATAATCAGAAATCCAGATGACCTTCCCCTCAGCATATGCTTGGCTGCCTCCTCCACTCAACAAGGTTGTGAACACCCCCCTATTACTGGAAATCTCCTGTATTTCACTATAATCTCCTTTTGCTTCTCCATCCCAGTAAGCATTTGTGCTGGAATCCAGTTCAGAGCCAGTTTGCATGCAGCTCTCGCTGATTTCCTGAATGGCCTGGCCTGAACGTGGGCTGGATGCTTCAACTAAGTGCAATGAACAAAACTGCGAAAACTCTTGAGTGCTGTAATGATACCACAGCTCATATTTCCATTTTTTAGTGATTACACAGCAATTTAGTATTGATTCACGTTTCTTAAAATGAATGAATAACATTCGTTCAAGGAAATTGCAATTGCAATTGTATAGATCTCATGAAAACAATTCTTTCTTAATCACTCATAACTATTTTGTACATACTTGAAGAAATCCTTTCAAAAGTTAAAATTATCTGCTGAAGGCTTATCATTTTGTTACAGTGGATTTGAAGCAACTTTTTACACAGGCATGTATTTCAACACATTTGTTTTATACTGTAAGATTTGAATATATTTAATGTTGCATTAACAACAGCAAAGCTTTGTGGTACCTAAGTATTTTCTAGTCCATCAAATTTGGAATAGCTCATCACTATTGCACATCTTCAGTTTTCTCTTACAAAGTATTTTCAAACAATGCAACTATGCATCTTCTGACCATAAAGCATGATCAATTCCTTTGTCTCATTAGCATATGTAATTCTGACACATAATGAGCTTCTTCTGTAAAATATATCACAGACTTCTACTTATGTTTTATACAGAATGTTTGCCATTCCTGTGAGATGACAGTAAAAAACACATTAAAAAACAGTAATATATTCCACTGTGGTCTGTACTGTTGATTCAGACTACAAAACACTTTATCTCAGATGAAAAGGATGCCAATATTACCAGGCAACTGATTCTTTATTACAAATCTTGCCTACCTGGGAAAATATTATTTTAACGAGTGAATTAAAAGCAATGCTCTGACACTGACCTAAAAACCTCATTTACACCACTCCCCTGAAGGCAGAAGGTATGACATATACCTTACCATACTCGTAGCTTTGACGTAAACATTATCTTTCAAATGGCAGTTTCCATCGTGGGGAATCACAATCCCTGCTAATTTACTGTCTAGGGCTAGATGGGAAGTTTGGTCTGTCATCACTAGAAGTAGTCGCTTGGCTTCTTTGCGCCATCCAATGTGGCTCTGAAAAGGAAACAAAATAGAACATAAGAGAGAGGTAACTACATACTTCTGCTTCCAGGTGTTGGGATATTTAGAAACACCGGGTTTAAACCAGGATAATGAGGATATTTAAAGCATTCTTTTCTTTTTTTTTCTTTTTTTTTTTTTGAGTGTAAGTGGATTTCACATCCTATGTCTGAAAACTATTCTGAAAGTCAGAGATCCACTTACCACTTGCTTTCATTTTTGAAGGAAGATCCCTCAAAATATAAACAAATTATGCATTATATAGTGGGCATGACTAACAGCTGACACACTGTTAGTACATAAAAAGATATACATGTAACATCTGTGTAATTTTCTGCATTACAAACAACAAATATAAATCCAATGTGCTTTAGGACTTCAGTGATATGAAACACGTAGCAGGGCAAGTTTAGATCTATACTGGGTTGGGTGCTTATTTCCAGAACATTTGTTTCCCTCCAAAGAATGAATGACTGCTTTAAATAAAACTTTGAAGACGAAGACATGAATCACCTCATTTTCTTTTTCATTCCCATCTTTATTATTCTATTTTCTTGACTAATTCCATTTTTTTCTTCCTTTTGCCTCATTTCTTGCTCTTCCTTCCTACAGCTCTGCCTCATCTCTGCCATTTCCCTTAACACTGCCAGATACCGTCCCCCCACCTCATCACAACCTCTTCTCTGGTAGTTGTAGAAGGCTATGAGGTAACCTCTGAGCCTCCTCTTCTCTATACTAAACAATAATAGTTTCTTCAGCCATTCTCCATGAGACTTGAGCTCCAGACCCTTCACAGCTTCATTGCCCTTCTCAGGACATGCTCCTGGGCCTCAGTGCTTTTTTTTTTTTTTTTTTTTTTGTGGTAAGTATAATACAGCACTCAAAGTGCAGTCTCACCAGAGCTAAATACAGGAGGACAATCACATCCCTGGTGCTGCTGGCAACATTATTTCTGATACAAGCCAGGATGCCATTGCCCTTCTTTGTCACCTGGGCACACTGCTGGTTCTTGTTCAGCCTAGCATTGACTAACGCTTTCAAGTCCTTTTCCTCTGCAGAGTTTCCCAGTTACTCTGCCCCAAGCCTATAGCATTGCCAGGGGTTATTATTGCAGCCAAAGTGCAGGGCCTGGCACTTAGTCTTCCGTGAACTTCATCCCATTGGCCTCAGCCCAGTGATCCAGCCTGTTCAGATTCCTCTAAAGACAGATTGAAACTTCCTACTAACTTGGTGTCATCTGCAAACTTCACAGAATCACAGAATAGCCTGGGTTGAAAAGGACCTCAAAGATCATCTAGTTTCAATCCTGCTGACATGGGCAGGGTCACCAACCACTAGATCAGGCTGCCCAGAGCCACATCCAGCCTGGCTTTGAATACCTTCAGGGATGGGGCATCCATAACCTCTCTAGGCAACCTGTTCCAGTACGTCACCACCCTCTGAGTGAAGAACTTCTAATATCTAACCTAAATCTCTCCTGTCTTAGTTTAAAACCATTCCCCCTTGTCCTTGCTCCCTGCAAGTACTGGAAGTCCACAATGAGGTCTTCCCAGAGCCTTCCCTTCTCCAAGCTAAACAAGTCCAGTTCCCTCAACCTTTCTTCATAGGAGAGGTGCTCCTTAGCCCACATTTTCATTCCATTTCATTCTGTTGCTTTAGGAAGCATGGATGATTCTAAAACTCACAAGTTGTAAGTGTGGAATGTATCCAATGAGAAACACTGCAATCTAAGGAATTTTTCCAAAGCTTCTGTAAATATTTTTTTTCTAACAGCTGTGAACACAGCTGAGAATAATAACTATTTACCTGTGTTACAGATAATCAAAAACTGAAAATAAAAATGGAACCAAACTATTCATTGTTATCATACTTGGGGTTCCTTTTTGGGTTTGACTCCTTTTGCTCCAAGAGAGAATGTGAAAATGGTCAAGATAAAAGAGTTACATTGACATCATCCCAAGAAACAAGAACTGCACTAGAAGCCTGTGGTTTGGCTGGGAGCAGAATTATCAGAAAGAGTTATTCTACAGAGCATTGGTAAACCCAAGAATCAGTAAACTTTCAAAATCTCTGTTGCACTACTTCAAGGAAAACAGCGTGCAAAAAAGCCTTGAACAGAAAACAAATCACTGTCATTTAATAGTCTTACAGATGCAAATCTTTTCCATCTCTTTCTGCATGGGAGAGACGGGGACATAATTTTATCAATATAATATATTAATTTTTAATTTATTTGTATTTTTTCAAATACTAATTTGTTAAAAGCTGAGATAACACCAAAATGCATATGTTTTCTTTATCTACACAAGCAAACATGTAACTGATTCTTCAGTTTTCTTAAGTAGCAGAAACGCCAAATGGTATGTCCTTCATTGGGAACACAAGAAAATCATCAGTGACTTTTGACAATGATTTTGTAATTGACTGAAAGTAATTCATGTTTCAAGCATGAAGCAGTTGATTTCCTTATGCATTCTGTTTTTTAATTCTATCCTTTCTCAGTTTCATCTGGAAACCAAAATGCATAGCTTGAAAGGAAATAATGAAACGGGAGGAAGAAATCTTACTATTTTTTGGCCTATAATTGACAATTTGAATTCAGTATCACTTGAGCACAGTTGTGACATACATATTCATGTCCGAAGTACCATTTGGTCTTTTGTTGATATATTCCTTACCTGGCACACAGCTGCTTGGAGCATTGCATCAAAACCCCCTTCAGGTGTATCAATATTCCCAGAAATTTTTTGTTTATTCACTGCATTTCTGAATTCTGCTATGTTGTCAGTCAGGGATAGCACGTGAATATAACCATGAGGTGGCATACAATCTAAATTATAATCACTGTACAAAATAAAAACAAAACAAAATTTAGCAAAAAAGTCTATCATAGTCCACATTTTCCATTTGAAGGAGATGTAAATATTCCCTACCAATCCACACAAAATCCTGTTACTAGTGAAAGTGTATATATGAATTTTAAAATAAGTACCTAAAGAGAAAAAATAACTCCACATAACACTACATTCAATAGAAACAATTATATACAAAAGGGGAAAAGATTAAGTTTGACACAAGTAAGATAATGCCGTAGGACTTTTACAGGTCATTGCTCTGTGACCCATATATTACAAAAGTATTTACAGCGGAAATGGAAGAGCTCATCTGATTCAGAGATGCTGAGCAGGTTCCACCTCACCTTTTGCTGCATACTGATTGCAACCTACCCTCTTCGAACTCAGTTCGCAGTAAATGAATAGAAACTGGCACTGTAAGGTATAATGCATCTGCAGACATCTACTTTTAGGCAAAATAAATCATGTCCTGGAAATGATAATTGACTTCTACTTACCATAGTGGACAGTTTAGTTTACTACTTCAAACACTGACATTTTATATCTATCCAGGTAATTTCTCCACTAATGCCAAATTAAAAAATCATTGGAATAAAAAAAAAGATGCTCATGGACATCATGGAACCATTAATCATGTCTTCCCAGTAAAGATTATAACAAGTAAGAAGATGCAAGCAGTTAATATGTGCTTTACCAAGTATTATGCATTATAGAGATTTTAATTTAATGTGAAAATTGTGTCTTCTGGAACATTTCCAAAGTGATTCCTCACTTTACCTATGTGTTGAATGCAAGGAATAAAGGACATGAAAAAAGAAATTCAAGCCAGAACACCTTTCTCATTTTAAATGGGAGTTTGTTCATAAAACAATGGTGAAATTGAATCAAAGGATTTCTTTTGTTCAAGAAATGGAAGAAACTGCATCACATCGACAAAAATAGACTTTGAAGAAAAGAGCTAATGAATGCAGGACCATACACCAGAAGAGAAGTCTTTGGTCAGAAAGTATCATTCTTTGTAATGAATCTATGCAACATATATCCAAACTGAGAATATAACAGTTTGCTATAAAATTAAATGAAAAACATATTCAAACAGACTAAAGAAGGCTTGTTTTTATAAAGAAAACATTGCACATTTTTTCTTATATGGCGACAAACTTTTTAAAAACCATTCACCAGATATTTCAGAAGTAAACACTGAATAATAATTTTCAATATTTTTTTAGGAACTTTGCTGGAAACTCCTAGTATAGTGAAGCAGATTCTGGAGAGCTTTTAAAATACATACACATAATGCAGATTTGTGTAATTAGATCAGTTCTCAGTTCTACAGTAAATATCAAAAGATTACATACCTGCATTGGTTATGGATTCTACCTGGGTGAATGCTAATATAGGGTGACACTGTTTTATCCACATAGGATCCAAATCCAAGTCGAAAATCAAGAGAAATATTCTCCATCTTCTTAGATAAAGCAAATCCAACAGAATTTAGTTTTTCTATGTTGTTGTGCATAGAAGCTGAGACATCAACTAAATAGTAAAGATCCACAGGGTACTTCTCCAGAGGATGAACTTTTAATATAAAGCTTGCTTCACTTCCTGATTCAAAGGAAATAAATAAATTAAGGTACTACTTTTCAACATACACTCTTAAAAATGTATTATCTTTGCAGCAACCTCAGCACAAAGTTGTTTGTGTCAGCAAAAAGAAAAACAAGGAAATAAGAAAACCTCCCAAGAGTCAATGAAACCTAGAAGCATAGTTCAAAAATAAGCCACAAAGGAACTCTTCTTAGAAAACATCTTGCTTTTTTTTCCTCTCACAGGAGCGTTCCTGAAAATCTGACTTCCCCCTACTTTCTTCTAAATTCCTGGTTATGCAATCCCTTTTACGTTGAACCAAACAGCAGTTACAACTGAAAAAGGACACATACAAATTGTGGCCACTCACTTCAGGGCTGACACTTGAAAGTATATCAAAGTATTCTGCAAACAGCCTATCATGTGTGTATAAAACTGTACATTTCTTGACAAAAGCACAGCCTGAAGAACGCAGGTAAGTTAAACAACAAGCTTAGACCAATTTGTTCCCAAAGACTTGATGAGAAAACTCAGTAGGATCGAAATGAGAGTAAACAAAGCAGGTTTTAATATTGAAAAAAATAGAAAAAAATGGTCCTCTCCTTTCATCTCAAGATAATAAATGTCTGTATTTCCTGCAGAATCATTTCATTTGTGAAGTGTGTTAAATTCTATCAAAGATCTGACTCAGAAATGTTAAGCATGCAAAGTACATTTTAAATAGGCTACCTAAATATTTTTTCTTCCAATATTCTTCAAACATAATACAGCCGAATATTTCAAGATGTATCTTTTTTGGGTCTCACATGAAGAAAACAGAATTTCAGTATATTGTAACTTCTGTTTCCTCTTTGCCAATGTAAATTGAAGTGTTTTTGTGTTTTTTTTTTTAAATGACCGGGTTGCATACAGCAAATACAACTTGTATTTTCTCCCATTCATTATAGTTGGGATTCTTGTAAATAGTGATGAAAAAATGGAATCAAAACAAAACCATTTTTGGTCTAATTACTGTAAAAAAAAAAAAAAAAAAAAATTTGTCCCACTGACACTGTATATCAGTGAATTTCCCTAGGGATTAAAATGGGATTAAATGTCTATATATCAAATATTAGTCTTCTGTATTTGTCTCCTTCAAGCAGAAGCTTCAGTACAGTTTATGGAACCCTCAGCTTAGTTTCACTACTGGCAAAATGGTTCATTAAGCCCAAGTTTACAAAGCAGATTGTTTTCTATGAATCCAGTTGTGTCAAAGCCTCAGAAATAAATGCAATAGCAAACATTTCTAGAGCTAGCTTGGTTCCCGATACCATGACTCAGTGCAAAGCAGATTATCAGTCACTTCTCTGAATGGAGGCTGGGGAAAGGAGAAGAAGTGGTGACGTTGCTTTTCCAGTTTTATCATTACAAAGACAACAAATTACAAAGAAAACTAGAGTTACTTTGTGCTTTATGCACCTGCAGCTTCTTTCTTTTTCCTGGCAATTAACAGAAAATTACTTGTAAAAAAAGACTGATCTTCTACACAATTAAAATCAGCAAGATACAAAAGTAATTCAGACTTCTCATATTAACTAAGTATTTTTCTACCAAAAATTGATCAGTTCAGTAGAGGGCAAATAGAGGTATTCTAAAAAGACTCAAATCCATAAAAGGAGATATCGATTCTGTCAGGGCCAGGTGTCTCATGTGTTTTAAATGAAAAATTAAGCATTGAATATCTAAGTCTTCTTTACAAGACCAGTCCTCTCTTTCACATTAGCTGTCTTCACAGTTGTTTACTCAATGCACTTACGCATAAGCAAATAATAAAGAAGCTCATCAACATATTAATTTATGAATTATAAATTTCAGAATTATAAATTTCAGTCCAATTTACTTACAGTAAAGAACACATTTTATATGGATGTAAGGGAAAATTAGGTTTGAAAAGAAAAAGAATCACAAAATCATAACAGAAAATAGAAAAGACTGCCTAAGATCCCTTTTCTACTCACTAATTGCATTATTTTCACCATACGCTGTGTTTTGTAGAAACACTTCTTACTGAAGACTGTACTTGACTATGGGAGCAACATATTACACATATAGTGTAATGTTATAGCATCATTCTTCAAGACGATTCCAGCAGTTTCTTTTCAAAATGTATTTAAATATTATTGTGCTGTATTTTAATTGACTATAATATCAGTGTATTAAAGAAAACCCAACCTGGACGCAGTTGGACTGAAACTCTTCCTGGAGTCACTTGTGTATTTGTTTCTTGGTCACTGGGTATTGTAACATGAACTGTGGGACTTTCTACAAAATCCGATTGGCAGCCTCTTTTCAATAAGTTGAAAACAGTGTCACAGCGTCCCTTCTGTGTTGAGTCAGCCATGAAATCCTATTTTATGAGAGATAAAAAGTACAAAAAATTTGAGCTGAAAAAACCCCAACTGTAGTATCTTCAAAGGAAAGAGAAAAACAAACAGTCTTTGAAACAATAAAACATGCTACTATAATTGCATAAATAAAAGTAGTTCATGAAAGCCATATGTTTTAAATAAGAGTAATGTCAAAATATTTAAATTAGATGTTAATCTAATTGCTACAATGACTATTTCTCTATAAAGGACAAAACTCTTTGTGAGAAAGAAGATCTTGCACAAACAGAACAAGATGACTTTGGAGGAAAAGGAAACTATGTACTGTCACTGTAAGTAAAAAAAGTTCTGTGCTATGCTATGAATTAGTTCCACCAAGAAAATGTCATTCGCATGATTTCTAAGCATATTTACAGTCAGAGTAATCTTAGGCTACAATTTAAAAGTAAAAGCTGCAATAAAAGTTTTACATTTCTATAACCTGAATTTGACAATTACAGATTTTTAAACTTTATCCTGTAGCCTGCACAGAAGCGAAAGACCAGCTGGACTATATCTCTAGAAAGAGGAATTTATGTACAATGGGACTGAAGAGTTTAATATGCCACCAATAAGAAAAAAGTCTCTGTAGCAACAGAAAAAAGGTTAGTAGTAGGATGATCTCAGAAGCAGTAAAAGGGCAAAGCTGCCAAGATTGTGCCAACATGAACCAGTGCAAAATTCCTTCCTGACCACAAATCTGGTGATTAGCATGATCCTGATCATGCAAGAAATAAAAAAGGCTTGACAAGATCCTTTGTGCTCTTTGAAGCCATTAATCCATTGCAGCCACAGCTGGAGACCAAACAATGGACAATCTCTGATACTTCAGAGGCAGATGGGGAAAATAAACAATCGAAAAGTGCATACAGCCCACTCTGTAATAGAGAATAAATTGTCACTCAGACTCTGAAAAGACTGGAGAAAGCCTCTGAAGAATGAGATTTGTCAGTCATGTATCTTGTTTTCTAAGTTCCCACTGTTTTTTGTAGTGTACCTGATACTGTTTTTTCACAACCTTCTTCAACGTACACAACAGAGACTACTCTCGTAGGTCTCTCCTATTTATACTCCTTTCATGATTTACATAAATTTCACAAAGATAGATTTTTAAATGTCCTAAGAACTTATTCACTCTCACTGTTATCACTGGAAATGAACAGATATAACATTTTCTGAAGTTCACTGTGCGGGGATGTAAAATTAAAGAATCTCAAGTGTTCTTTATGACTGTTTTTATTATTATAATATAGGCAGATGAAACAGCCGCACTAAGCTGAAAACTGCTCCTGTACCTTTACTGTGAAAAATTTCTATCCAAATTAATACTGGTTTTGACATTCCACAAACACGGACAATGCATAGGTGAACTGACTGTCAAAGCACGATGTGAAGAGGTTTGAGAAACCCCTGCCTTCCATAAAACTCTTAGGACTGACGTGAAAAGTGAGGCACAAGAAGCAGAGCAGAAGTCAAATTCAGTCAGATCTGAGCATCTGTTTAAAAGAAACCTTCTACAGCCCCATAACAGTAGAAGGCTAAGAAGTACTACTCCATGGTAAATACAGACCTGGCAGGAAAATAAATTGTGCCTTCTGTAAGTAATGACATCACGTGAAAATAAGGAACCACTCCACATTTTAAGCCATTGTGCCATGTACATATGCCCTAGAACTCATGGACAAGTTCTCCCTGCCTCTATTCATCCTTGCATTATTAACACTTGTTTCAGACTAAGTTAACCATTCTAAGACAATGTATCTCAGATAAAGTTATGCTAATGCTTTACGCTCTTTATCTCTTCTATGCACTCCCTAGGAATCTATTTGCCTTCTCTGTTAACCTGAAAGATACAAGAAGTGATTTGCTTACGACCTTGAAGAGCATATTAGCTTGCAGTACTCAGTGACATTCTTAAAAACTTCACTCCTCTGAACTGCTAAAATAGTCCAACATTATTTGAAATCACATAAACATGTTGGGTTTTTTTCCTCTAACAAAAACAAACAAAAAACCCAAACATATTCTCACAGTTGCCAAAACAATACCAATTTCAGCTTAATTCTTCCTATCTGAGATTCATATTCTATTACAAATCTCAGAACCAATAGATGTCAAAATAGAAAAGCATCATTTTTTCAATTTGCAAGAGGGGGCATAAAATATGGTGAAGTCAAAGCTAACTCCACTCTTGTTAAGTACAATGGATACATATGTATAGACTTGCTCTGATATATAAGGAATTAATACAAAGTACTGATAAATAATTTTAATTTTGATGCCAAAAACTTCTGAACTCTCAAAGCTATTATAAACCCGCCAAACCTGTCTACAAAGCAGATGGAACACATTAAAAAGTTCTCACTTTATTTAAAATTACTGCAATTTTCCAAATAAAAGATCGTATTTTCTCCTTTAGAAATGAAATATATTTAACATGATTTCTCCAGGTGCTGTGTCCAGAGGACGTTTAAAGATTTTCCTGTTATTTCTCACTATAATTTTCACAGTTTAGAAGTCTTTTATCTTTATAAAGATCATGAGCAGCTAAAATGTAAAGTAAAAAGTAAGTAAGCAAAAACCAAAATGCCATACCTCCTGAGCACACCATCCACACTCTGGACCCAGAGCAAGACACTTTGTACATGTTACTGCATTTGAAGTAGCACATCTGTTTTCCGCTGCAATGAAATACAAAACCAAACATTTAATGATTTATGAAGGTATGGGGGAATTGTAAAATACCTAATTTCAAACCAAGATTTCAAAAATTGCTTCACCAGATTAAGAGCGATGACAACGTATCCAAACAGAAGTAAAACAGAACAAAAGCAGCCTGCTGAGAGAATATTTACAGCATTTTTTGTATCTACAGTTTAGAACTGCATGTACAGATAGATAGTATAAAATTCATTCTCAAGGCCAAATTTTTAAAATCCTGACATAAAATAACTTTGAAGTGAAAATCCATCTTTGGCACATACTTTGCTGATTTACTGCCCAACGAAACATGTTTACCAGGTAGCTTATCTCTTTATAGACATTTTCATTTTAAGTTATTTACACTTGTCTGAGTTATTCATTATTCAAATTCAAAGAAGAGGCAGATTCCTTTTTTTTTTTTCCTTTGCAGAAGTCAACACAAACTTATCCAAGTGTGTCATAGACTGAAGACATAATTCTGCACTGCCAACAACAAAAAGCTGTGCCTACAGCAGGTCTATGGGTAAAGCCCTTCATATCCTCTTTACACCTGTGCCTTACAGATCACTGCTTATGTTACTAGTATTTTTGTGCTTTTGCTATGAAACTCTAGCAGCCAGAACTGAGATTAGATGTCTCCCTTTTCTTTTGTGTGAGAATTGGCCTTACAGCAGCCATGAAGAAGGTGCAGGATATGACCTGTCAGAGCACAGCAGCATGGTGCCACTCCACTGCTCAGTGGCACATTCAGCATGGATTACCATATGGCTATACAACACAATGGAAATGAAATAAAATGAATTACTACATACTGGAAAATCTAAGTCTTTTGTCTGATCCACTATGATAAAAGGCATATCACCACATCAAAGCAGTTGGAGAAAAGCTTGTCATCCAAAGTTGTGACCAAGTGCTGTCTCTCAGGTTACCTCTTTCCAACCTTCCACAATGCAAACCATCTCTCTTTTTAGAGCAGTGAGAGCAACTTCACACAGCGAAAGGCAGCATTAGGATCACATTTACTAAGATTCCTTTTTTTTTATATCTTTCTTTAACCAATTTCAGCTACGGATCTAAAGATGAGATTCCCTACTGAGCTGGCCCTCTGAATAACAGATGATTCAAGGAACTAATCATAGCTTGCACATTATTGCCATCAGCAACATATGCACCACCATAAGTACTAGCAAGACAGAAAAGCTTAATAAAGCACAATTGCAGCATTACACTGATAACAGGCTTGGAGCAATTCCATTGATTTCAAAGGTCAGACTGATATTTCACATAAACTGATGTTTACAATTTACGCCATGAATTCAGCGCAAGAAATGCATATGAAAGGAAGAAAAAATAATTACAGATGTGATTTTTTAAAAAAGTAAAACAAAACAAATAAATAACAGGAAAGGAGCCTAGGAAGGCACTGGAAAAGAAAAATAATATTTAAAAAGAGATGGGCAGGGATAAATGCAGGAAGGGCTGCTAAGGAGAGAGAAGAAGGCAAGACAAAATCCAAAAGGTTTTTGCTTGTTGTAAAAACAAACACAGCAAGCTTGATTTGGATGGGGTACGCAAAAAAGCTCATTCGGCACTGATGCAAGAAAACTTCTTTGCATGTGTAAGATAGTGGTAAGAACAGAGCTGGAGCCCATGAAAGAGTTACTGCAGCCATGGGGCAGAGCGATAGTAGGATCCCAGGTTGGTGCAGCCACAGAGCTGTAGAGCTTAACACTGACCTGCTCCTAGCCACAGCTAAGCACAAAAGCCAGGTGAAGAGTTGCTGAAGGAGTACAACTAACAGGAATGTAATTATTATTGGGTCAGAAGCATCACTTCCATCTTCAGCTGAATGCCAAGTGAAAGAGAAAGGTGGGTTCAGTAGAAGTGGCAAGAAAAGGCAGGAACTGCTGATTTGCAGCACAGTGGTGGCTGAAGAGTAAGATGAGGCAGAACAGGGAGATGACACCATGAACTTTGAGGCTAGCAACCAAGCAACAGCCACCCTAGGAGAAAGAACTATTCTAATAAACTGTTGACAGAAACAAAGTGAGGGACTACTGTATCTAGCTAAAAAGATGAAGAAGACAAATCAACTCCTGGTCATCACAACCAATATTCAAAGTAAACAAAACAGTGAGTTTGACTTAATTCATTACCCATAATAATTTCTGATCTTAAAACATATAATCCTATTTGCATAACACAGACAATGCACTCACAAATTCTCACACTTCTATAAACTGTTGACGATGTAACAAGACATTCACGTTTTACTGTAATGCGCACACACCACGAAGAGTCTATGACTGGAACGGGTATAGTATTTCCATTAAAAAACAGGCTGAAATATAACTGCCACAGATTTTTTTTCAGTGTGGTTTGGTGCTGAATCTTTTTTATCTGTATGAGTTAGGCACTCAATCTATTGAAGTCTGATTTAGTTTATAAATATAGCCTATCTTTTAAAAGATATGATTTCCTTTGTGTCATTCCAAACTGCTAAGTGAGAAGAAAAGATCTCAAAATCCAGTGTGGGTTTTCAGGGTGATCAAAGAAGATTAAATACTTTACCAAATGAGGTACACAGTACTGTTGGATGCAAATCTCTCTGCAGATCACTCTCCAGACTCAGAGCTCCATTTTTGCAACGTGAAGTCATGCACTGGCAATTGACAGGCTTGGTGCCATTGGCTCCAAAAAATGATTTTTTTGGAATAAAGAGAAACTTGAAAAGGTTTATTAGTGCCTGAGACACATTCTGGCTACATCACTACTATAGTTCACAAGTATGTAGTCCCTTATAGCAGTAACATTTATGGAAATGCTTTCATTCACCAAATATTTACTATTTGGTTATAAATGTACTCTAAAACCTTAACTGATTCAGTGTAAACTTCTCAGTTTATTTTAAAAATCACATGCTAGAGCAAGAAACATTTTTATATGAGTTGGCTTAACAAAGAACTGAGATTTTTCCTGCCACTTCACCAAAAACAGAGTCCAGACAAGACTGAGTTACTGTTCAGCCAAAGCTAAGGGCAAGTTTCTACTGGCTTCACTAGAACTGATGTATGCCAAAAGCTATTTTCAACAAGGGCCAACCTTTGTGCTGGGAACTGCACAGGCATATGCATATAATAAAAAATGAGTGCTGGAGGTTAACCTGCTCTTTTCTTGCCTCCCCCACATCATTCAACTGTGCTCCAACTACTAAGCACAGGTAGGACAAGCCTAAACTTCAGCAACAAAAGGGATCAAGACTAGACAAGGATTGTATACGTTATAATCACATCCTGCCTCCATATTATGAAAGTAACTTTATTATGATCAGAGCATTTATCTGAGAGTAGGAATAATAATAATAATAATGTGTTCTAGGGTTGGAGTGAATGCTAAACACTTGGTTTTCCAACAGCCAGCATGTTGTTCACGTACATCCAGGAATTTAGACGTTTATTGACATTGCTGTAGTTGCACATTTATGCTGTTTTTGGAATGCACACTCTTTGCTTTCTTGAAAAGCAAAAGATAAACCAAAAAATAACTAACAGTTTATACTTCCTGATCATGGTCTTCAGACTGCTGAGCACTACTTAAGGTAAGATACAATATCATTTTGTCTATACATTTTTTATCCTTAAAATCTGCATCCAATCTTGTTCTACGTAAGCAGTCAGCCTGGCTGCCCATCTCTTCTAATGATGTGCCTTCAGCAACTAGAACAGAGCCTTGCTTCTGAGGGATGCTGCAGTTTGCACAGCACACTGCAACCACCTCCACCTTTCTGTCCTTCCTTGGGAGCTGCACAGGGCAACTCCTACACCAGGCAGCTAGGAGCTGCCCTAGCTAATGTGCAGCTTCTCCATGCACTTTGGCTGAACGCACAGATACAATGAAAAGCATTGTAAAAATGTTAGAGTGGGAATTTTTTTCCATGATTATTGTGTCTGACACTTTCTTACTCAGATTACAAGGAAAAAATGAGAGGCTGTGCTTTAACCACCAATCCTAAAACCTAATCCTGGCATTAGGGCTTCATCTCCCCTTTTTCCAAGCAAGCAATAAGCAGTCTCTTTGCCCCTGATGTACAATGTCATGCTTCGAAAGCATGCTTTGTCACCACGTTTTCCCAAGAGGGTAACAAGGTATTCCTCTGAATAGGAGGTGGTCCTCCCCTTTGTCCAAAAATATTTCAGTTTGAAAATTGTAATCTATTGTGATTGAGAATAAATTCCTAAGATTACTTGAACGAACTTACCAGACAATTTTTCTGCTTTCTACTCTCCTGTTTTGTTTAAACAAGAACGAAGCTGTATGGATTTGAAAACATTTCTCCAGCAAGAGAAGCAGCAAAAGGAGCCCAGATACAAAACCTGGGTGTATAAGATGGGTATTTTCTAAGAAAAATGCGGTGAGCAAAAGAAAGGTACAAAACATGACCTTCAATGTTCACAGAACTCTAGAATCACAAAATCGTTAGGTTGTAAAAGACCTCCATGATCACCTAGTCCAACCATCCACCTACCACACTAAACCACGTTTCTTAGAACAACATCTACATGTTTCTTGAACACCTCCAGGGACGATGATTCCACCACCTGCCTGGGCAGCCTTTTGCAGTACACCACCACTCTTCTGGAGGAGAAAATTTTCCCTCATATCCAATATGAACCTTCCCTAGTGCAACTTGAAGTCATTCCTTCTTGGCCTTTTGCTAGTAACCTGAAGAGAAGAAGCCAACCCCTACTGATTAAATCCTGAGCCCTGGAAATATACTTCTGTAAACATGGCAAGCCTTTCTATTAAACAATCAATCAAACAACAACAACAAAAACTCTGCCACCTTTGACATTCTTTTTCAACTAGTCATTTAAAAAAATAATAATGGCCAAGAGGTACAGTGTTCCTTGAAAGAAAAGCAGAATACCTTGAAAGATAAAACCATGATATAGTTATAAAGATAAGAGATAAAAATGACACATAAATAAGAAGTATACAAACACATCTAGGCATTGCTAGTGAGTGAGTCCTGGTGGCCACTGTGGGTTCCCACTCCTTATTCTTCCACATTACCACAAGAACACATTATTCTACGAGCACGAAGGGTTTTACTGGAAGCCACAACAGTAATGGGCCATCAGAATGTCAAGTAATGCAGCAGTCTGCCTTAGTTCATGCCTATGCAAACTGTGCAGAGACAGACCCAAGACCTTCTATTTATGCACTGTGCAATCTGTGAACGATGCCACTTGGGAGAATTGATGCTGGGTATCAGCTGAATAAGGCAAAGAGAGATGAGGAAAAAGGAGAGGCCCTTTTCTACAGCGTTACTACACAGTGTTAGGAAAGCTCTGACAGAAAAGGACATGGTTGCAAAGGCTAGGATGTGTAACGTTGAAGCCGGATGTTCTGGTGTTGAACGCTCTGCCATGTCACATGGGATGGAGTTTTCCAGCATGTGCGTATGGGGTGTGCACGTTTCCAGAATTAGGGAATGAGGCAAGGCTTCAAGGAGGTACTCCTTACACCTCCCTGTGCCTACAAGCATCTTCCTTAGCCTCATCTCTCAGGGAGATTCAGTGATGTGAATATTGCACAACATTCAAAAGGAAACTTTGAGAACAGAAACCTCATACAGATTCATACAGACTCCAGTTTTTGAGAGTAATGCATAGATCTCATAGAGAATTTCTTCTTTTTATCAGAAAGCTGCACATAGTGTTTCAGAAAAGGTGCTACAAAAATAGTTGCTGGTGTAGCAGTTGGGGCTCACAAACACATCAAATTGCAGCCTTAAATATGACCTTGAATGTGGGAGACTGCTACTGAGTACTCCGGATTGACTTTGTTCCCAAGCCACAATACAGAATGAAAACAAGGACTGTAACCTTGAAATTTTTCATAACACACAATTTTTTTTTTGTTGTCCAATTCTACTTGCAGCCTCTCCTTTCCATGAAACTTCCTGCTTTTATAGGAGATGGTTAAATTTGGTTGATGCAACCCATGACTGCAAACAATGAGTCAAAGACTATTTAGTTTCCAAAGCCAATCTTTTCTGTCTCTGGCAAGTAAAAACACACAAGGCAATTTACTCTGATTATACCATTAGAACTAGATTCGTTCCCAACAGCCGTTAGCTTTTATGGCAAAGGTTTGATAGCCTTGTTTGCACAGTTTTGCACCATTTTGCACCAGTAAAAATACAAAGCATATGGAAGCAGAAGATTTAATTCTTTTTTCTCTTTTTTTTTTTTTTAATTTAATTAAATCCTTTGATTTAAAAAGAACTTCAGTATGTGTGGAGCTGTGTTAATTCCCGTTTTCAAGGATAGAACATGGACATGGGAATCATTATATTCTCGTCATTTCCAGATGCTAGGATATCCCTAAGAGTTGGCCAGCTTGGACACAGCCATGCTGCTCTCACAAAGCCTAAAATTGCTGCTGCTGGACCTCAGGGCTGATTACACTGCTTCTATCTTAGCAAGCATGACTGGCAAGTAACTCATCAGCAACATAGAATAGCTCAGAGCTATTTCTTCACAAGGAGCATCATCACAGACCACCTGATCCACTGGTTCTTAGTCCACAGCAATGCAAATAACTCACTTTGCTGAGTTGTTATGTGTATACATTATAGACTGGGACAAGTTTATTTCATACTCCAGGCTGTAATACTCAAAGCTGAATACCTGCGGGAACCAGACCCTCAAGAACAAAATGATAATCAAATTATATACTTTATAGAAGTTTGCCCTAAAACAAAACAAAAGCCTCAATTCACTATGTGTTTGCATATAAACCCAAATAACTGTGTATATTAGTATAAAAAGAAGACAAGCCAAGCTTAAAAGAAAACGCTTAGCATGAATTAAATTTCACTCAGAATTAGAAAACCTCAAGAATATGAAATTAAAGACTGGTATCAAAGAAGGTAACCACCTCTCTTGTGGACTCGTAGTGTATGATGCCCATCTTCTGGAGGATCCCAGCTTTTGGAGGAAGATATATTCACTAGGGGTATTAAAAATGTTATTGCCTTCAGGAATTCAATGTGTTAGCTCTTTGTTATTCCAGTAACTTGCTTTTCAATAGTTTTGAATCTTCAAAAAAGTCATTGGACATGAGAACAATGGAATGCGGTAAAAGCTTTCTGGGATTTTCTTTTAAATTATTTTTTTTACTTTTATTCTCTTTGAATGCAGAAACCATTGTCTTATTTCAAATAACTGTGATAACACAGCACAAGACACTCAAGCTACAGTTTGATGATTAACAGCTGAAGCATGAGTCCTTCAAAGACAAGTTAAACTGCAGTGTTTTCCGAATATAAACATAAAAACTGGAGGAACACAAAAATCTTTTAAATGAATAATGAGAAACTAACTTTCTGAAACAAAAGACACACATGTTATTCACAAACATTAAAAAAAAAAAAAAAAAAAAAAAAAAACAGAAAATAGCAATCATACCTGTCTAGGAGCAGGCAGTGCCCAACCTCCATTTTAGGTTTACATAATAAGCCTTTTAGCTTCTTATAATTTGCAGGTAAAGACTACATAAAACATGACTGCAGGCTTTAAAATGTGCAGACTTGCATACTAACTCTAACTACTGGTGAACATACACTGTTTGATTGCAAGCTTCTGCTTGTGGTTCTGCAAGTAAGTACTCACATATGTGAATGCCTTGCAGGTGCAATTTAAATGCTCTGTAAGGGACAGCCTTAAAACATGCAGCTTTGAGATTTCAAACAGGTAGTTATTTATTTCATGCTCTGAACTCACATCACAACAGTTTTGACAGCAAAATGCAATTCAAAGTTTTGCTTAGATTGGAAGAGCTTGCTTGCTTAAGTCACTAGTTTTATTTAGATCATTTTACACCATTCATGCCAGAATGAAAGTTTTTTTTATTTCCTGGGAGTCCTGTTTGTACAAGGAGATGAGAATCTTGCTCCATTTAACTTCCAGATGTCCAGCAAGAACCTCCCATCCCAAAGAAACAAGTTGTCTTCAGCACAGAACTAACCTGTCACCCTGTGGAGAGGAAGTGGACATAAATAATATTCTTAATTACAGTACAGCAAGAGGAATTCACTATGCCTCGCTCACTTGAACACTGAGAAGGAAGGGAATATGTTTTGGAGAGAGGAGTCACTGGTTTAACCAGATTTGGATGACTTTAGAGATGCCACTATACATCATGCAGCTCTATTCATAACACAGCTACAACAACAGTAAAATACCAAAAATTCTGAAGTTCTTAAGATTGGAACTCAATAACACAGTGTTGCTAACAACATCCAAACCATTGGGCAGAGAAGAGCCCTTATGAAAAATAAAAATCCAGCACCCAGGAGCATTATTCCACCTGCCTGAAGCTACAGAATTTTCCTCCTCTGATAATTATAGTTCAAACCCATCTCTTCATCTCTTTTGGTAATTATAAATACTTCAGGTTCATTACTGTCATCACAGTTAATAGCAGGCTGAAATTACTACAGGCGTATGACAGTGAAGTCATGGGAAGCATAGAAACATATGAAGAAAAGGAGTCAATTATGATCTTTGCAAACTTCTGAGTTTAGGAAAACACAGACTCCGTGAGAAGTTGCCTTTTTAGCAGCTTTCTAATGCTATAAATTCATATGGTCTGGAAACACATTTTGCTAAAAGGGTTATTCTTGTTTTGCTGCCAGAACAAGAGGGAATCCTGAATGGCTGGGAAGAGGCTGGCTCTTCTTCTTAAAGAAAGGTTCTATTACAGTGAACTAATTCATTAGAGCCCTATTTCCTTTCCAAAAACTAAATAGCCTGAGTCCATTTATGTAAGCCACACCATACATATATATATATATATATATATATATATATATATATACACATGTTATTCCTTAATGAATTTCAAGTGGCTGGAGAAGAATAACAGATCACCTCCTATTTTGTCCATCAAAAATTATGTCTATTTGTGCAGATCAAAAAGAAGTATTACATCTTTTCCACTGGTTTGACAGATGTCAGTAATTAGTTATGGAGTTTTAAATCAGATTTTGTTGAAAATATGGACATAACTATAAGCATGGAGGCCTTAAGAATTTGACTTAAAAGCATATTAACAGAAAGAAATTGATGTTCTCTAAAATTATGTTTTCAGTACATTCAACTTGAGAAACTATCTTTATACCAAAATGTCTGTACTACCACCAACAGAGGAAGCAGAGATTTACATACATAATTATTGAAAATATAACAATTTTAGTGCCATTAAAGCATTTTAAGAACACTGAGCACACTGAAAACAAAGACATTCTGTCTGTCCTTCCTGACAGAGCTCATTAAATCAATGAGATACACCTATCCCAATACTGAACAAAACCTGTTTTTGCTGTAGGTTTTTTAGATGCACACTGGTCATAAAAAAAGCAGCTCATGTATATAGCAAATATTTTGTTTAACAAATAGTGTTTCTTACTGTGGATCTGTTGCAAAGATGAAATCTCTGGCTTCTACTAAGAACTCTATGCAATTTATGCAATTTGTAAATATGGTATCTTAAAATTTTTATTGTAGAATAACAATACTAATTATCCTAACTCCAAGACCAATTAACATGTACATCTCATTGGTTGTTTTGTTTTGTTCTTTTTTCCTTTCCCAGTTTTGTCTTAGCTACACTAACACCTAGAATTGATGTGGTTTTGTCTTCAGGAGTCATTCAAGTGAAAAGTTCCTTGATGTTCTTATTTTATGACTAAGTTCTTTCCAGGAACTTGAAAATTCTACTTGCAGTGACTGAAGCATATGGTGAAGCACTATGTTTTTATGTCCTGTTTATGTACATTGAACATATAAACATATGAGGATTTATTTGATGGAGATTTCCTCAGGTTTCCATAAAGCTTACATTCTAACATCCTACTGATGCTCTGAAGAGATAAATCAAACTCAAATTGTACTTTAATGGAAAATCAAATTTATTCATCCAGGCCTCTTGATTAATGAAGTGTAATTCCTACCTGCTCTGGAGTAATTGCAGCTCCAGCCCTTGAAAGCTCAAGGACAAAAGAAGTTACTACCTCTTCAAATTGCTATGAACAATATTCCTGCCGCATGCAGACTTCAAGCTGCCTTCCCTACTTCCTTCAGCAGCAATGTGTCCATAATGACACAATAACTCAAGCTGCCTGGTGCACCAAGAGTATACTTGTTGCTCCTCTAGTAAACTTAGTAAACTGTCCAACTCATTTTCCCACAATCACACCATCTCAAGCATCTGTAGCACAGAAACACTGCAAATGCTGTATGTGCATCATTTCATTCAACTTGCAAAAAACCATAAAATAACTATTGAATAAAAAGAAATATATGAAATTGCAACAAGTGGTGAGAACTGTGCAAACTACAAAGTAAATTTATGCATACCATTGGCACAATATGCTCCTTTGAAACATGCAGGTAAGTGAACCTCCTCTTTGCTATTCATCAGAAGTGCAATCTACTGCCAAAAATGATCTTATAGCCTTAAGGTGCAAATCATCCACACAGGCTCAGGAAATTTAAAATGGGCTTTCTCTTCTCCTTGGATTGCTTTAAGACTTAGGAAAAGCAGAACTGTCTCAATGCTGAGTACCCCATACAATACAGCTTTCACTGAGCCCCTAAATAGAAATGGACATAGGATAGAAATCAACAGACAGATACATGGTTAAAGCTACCATGACATACAATTTATTTCAGATTTTTTGTTTGTTTGTTTGCTTGCTTTTGGGGAGGGGAGGGCAGGGCATTTCCTGACCACCTCCTCAGAAACAGTTCTTTCAAGTGTAGTTTGAATGGCTTTTTCTATGCCATTGAGAAGTGACACTGTAACGATTTATGAAATTTTGTAACTAGAACTTGAGAATCTGATGTGTCAAGGCTGGCAAACTACCAAAGAGCCAGATGAGAGAACAGTAATGGATTATGTTTGGCATCAGAAGTCATGCTGTTTGGATAAATCAATTAACAGTTGTCCCTGCTATCATCACAGATCTTCTGTTTTCCCCAAAACCCCAGCTGGTCTTTCCAAAAGATACTATGAAGAATACTGACAATGCCAACTTCCAAAATGTCAAGAGATTTGTCAACCATGACTGCGCAAAAGAATTGCCATGTGACTGATCTTTAGTTCTTCAATCAAGGATAAAGATTGCCATGCCATCCAATCTCTGGGAGCACATCACATGCAAACTCTGCTTACTTGAGTTTCATGTAGGAATGATTAACCCAGATAGTTTTGAAAGCATCAAGCACCTTAGCATTCAAGTTTTAATGTATGTAAAAACTGCTTTTTCTGAGACAATGCTGGGATTTTAACCAATGTCCTCTGTTAACCTGGCCTGATCAGTCATTCTACAGCATTTTAGCCCTATGCACTTTATATGGTAATACAGAAGATGCAAGACTTGCATGAGGTTAGCTTCCAAAAGAGCCAAGTGAGCAGACTGTCTGCACATATGTGGAGTAGTTATACAAGCAATGCACACACGAGCTCTCGCTGTAGAATTCAGCTTCTATTCACTTCGCTGGTTTAATTCTTCAGGAGCTCGTCAGTTTTTTGTGTTCCATCATAAATATGAGATCTGTGTAAATCGCTATAACACAAATTCAATTTTGAATTAGTTCCATTCTTATGTCAGGTACTTGTTTTAGTTGGCTTAGTGAACTGTAAATTCCCTTCGGTAAGACTTAGCGAACAAGGGACCCTTTGTCAAAGGGAACAACACTAACCTTTTATCTGAGCTTACAGAACCTTTAATTTGGGACTTGCAACTTTACAGTGTTGGGAGATTTCCTTCTGCACTCCTCTTAGCTGCAAACTGGGGTCACACTCTGTTTTTACTTATACCCAAGCAGTAACTCACATCTCAAACTCTACTTTGAGAACAAATACTTCAGGTGACATAAAACTGTACATTTTTCAATTAGAAGAGCAAGAAATGCTTCAACTAGAATGAATACATTTCAGTCCCATGAATGTTTCATATTCATTCCAGTTCCTCTTAGAACTGGAGATTCAGTGCAAGAAATTCTGCCAAATGTGCACATAAATAATCTGAACTCTCTGATGGCACGGGAACAGTGTGATGCTCTTCTCCATGCCCAGTGCTGTCAAGGCAGAAGCATGGAGGAGTGGCTGCTTCAACAAAGCTGCGCTGCCAAATAGCTGTACATGGAGCTGCTGCCCAGCGCTTTGCTAACAGCAGACTGCAGAATTTCAAGGAATTCAGGTGGTGCTGCACTGATGCAGAGAGCTAACGCAGCCAAAAGTAAAATAGACAGACAAGGAAATAAAATAAATAGTAACAATAAGCCTCCAAACTTCTACCATTTATTTTATATACTCAAGGAAAAACAAAACACTCTTCTTGGTTAAACTATGAAGTGATTATGCATGAAAGGAAGAATTCAGTGCAACTTTCAGCTTTCACAAATTAGCAGAAGTTTCAAACACAGAGGAAGAGAGCAAGATCTATCAGAACAGCAGACTGCCGGACCTGGTAGCTGTTGTCACAATAAACATGCAGCCCACAACTTACCACCCATGTGCATTTTCACTGTCAAGCACAACAAAGGAATCAAGCATCTTGTGGAGCAAAAGCCCCACGCACAGTCTTCACCTATGTCATGCTGTTCTCATGCCTTATTTGCACTGCTGTGCACCCAGGAGCAAGCATACCACTGCACTAAGGCAATGAGATCCCCTCTCCATAAAGTTTCAATTAGTTTCTTAAACTCAATTACACTGCACAGAAAAGAATCTGGAATACTGGATGAAGCTGTCATGTTTCATAAGACATTTAATAATATTATATTTTATTTTTCCTATTGACATTTAGTTTGGTTTTGAGCTCAAACTATGAAGCCAAAAGAGCAAAATAAATTATTCTGTGAAACTTAACAAATTATTCCATTGTTTTTAAAAGCACTGGGCAAATCCCACTGAATTAGGCATGAATTTGTCACATATGTAGGGAGGAACTTAAGACTGATGCATTGTTCCCGTTACAAATCTTATTTTTAAAGGTTTCAAGTTAATGTTTAAATTAACTCCAGGCTTAAGCACGGAATATGCATTTACTCCACAGAGGGAAAGGAAAGAAAGGGAAGGTGGTTGTCAACTTGATCTGTCTCTCGGTCCCTGCCGGTGAAGCCGCATCGTTGAAGAAACGCCAGACTAACCTGAGAGCTGTCTGACACAGGAGGTGCATCTGCACAAACTCCTCGGCCTAACCTGACGGCAAAACTTCGAGCAGCCCTCCCGCAACTCGAAGCGTCCCCCACTCTTACCTGAGCCTCCACGGCCCGCAGAACCGCTGGTGCCAGCGGACTGTCAGTGCACACCGATTGGAGCAGGTAGAGAAAAAAGGTCTCCCTGAACTCCATGCCCATTTTTCAGCCCGCGCTGTCAAATCGAGAGCTTAACCGCACCACCCACCCGCCACGGGACCGCAGCCGGGCCGTGCCGGCAGCTCCCGCAGCGGCAGCAGCCGCTCTGATCCGCCCCCCCTACCGCCGTAGGTACCCACCGCCCCACCTGCCCGCGGCCGCTCGGCCATCCCCTCCGTCCCACAGCGTCCGTCCCTGTCGGGCAGAGCACGGAGAGCAACTCGGCAACTTACGGCGCTGGCAGAGTCCAGGCACGGCCGCCAGCAGCCGGACCGCCCCGAGGAGGGCCCCGGGGCCGCGCTGGCACTTGGGCACGGAGACGATCCCCGCTGTGAGGCACGCCAGCAGCGGCACCCACAT